>NW_012267253.1:7819269-7834683 GCF_000151885.1 Dipodomys ordii | reverse complement strand
CGGCTTTTTTCTTTTTGCTTATGTGGTGCTGAGGAATCAAACCCAGGGCCTCAGGCATGCAAGGCAAGCGCTCTACCACTGAGCTACCTTCCCAGTCCCACATCTGTGACCTCTTATCTCCAATTAAACACCAGAAAACTGGAAGTGGTGCTGTGGCTCAAGTGGTAGAACACTAGCTTTGAGCTGAAGAGCTGAAGGACAGTGCCCTGGTCCCAGAGTTCAAGCCCCATGACTGAAAGAAAAAAAGGACTGGGAAGGTGGCTCAGTAGTAGGGTGCTTGCCTTGCATGCATGAGGCCCTGGGTTCAATTCCTCAGCACCACATAAGTAGAAAAAGCTGGAAGTGGTGCTGTGGCTCAAGTGGTAGAGCGCTAGCCTTGAGCTGAAGAGCTGAGGGACAGCGCCCAGGCCCAGAGTTCAGGCCATTACCAACCAAAAAAAAGTCTTTAAGAACTGGTGCCTCATGCCTGTATTCCTAGGTACTCAGAGAAGTGGCACTGTGGGTCAAAGTGGTAAAATGCTAGCCTTGAGTAAAAGAACAATTTCAAGCCCCTCGACTGACAAAATAAAGTCTATGTAAGTAGACAAAAGGCTGGTAAGGTGCTAATAATAAAAACCTTTGGTCTAAGTGCACTTAAATTATTGCCCAATAGTTTCTAGCAAATAACCAAGTTAACGAAAAGTCAACAGTAAAAGCAAAGGTGAATTATAGCAAAGTATCAAAATAATTCAACCACTCTAATACACCTTCAATACAATGCTCTCTGCTCTTATTTCAGTGCTGTCACTAGTATATGGCCTCTGGATACTTCCATATTTCCCTCCATTCTCCCCTCCCCTCCCCTACACAATCTTGTAATGTGTTCCTCTTATTAAGCACAAGCACTTGTCAGTGCCGCCCACCACCCACCCCACCTCCCAACTTCTACCAGTAATGCTTCCTCTGATACCACTTCATTTGTATTCATTGTTATTATTCTGATAAAATAGCACTTTTCTTCCTATCTTATTTCAAGTTGATTCATTGCTTATTTGTGTATGTATATATATTGGGGGGAGGGGGGTTAGGGGGCTTGAACTCAGGGCCTGGGCACTGTCCCTGAGCTTTTTTACTCAAAGGTAACTAACTGTCTACCACCTTGAGCCACAGTGCCACTTTCAGTTTTTCTGGGGGCTAATTGAAGACAAGAGTCTCATGGACTTTCCTGCACAAGCTGGATTTGAACCTTAGATCTCAGTCTTCTGAGTGGCCTGGATTACAGTACCAGCCACCAGAACCTGGAGAATATATTTAATTCATTCTTATTTCATCAGTGTTTTTCCTTGCTTTCTCACTTATTATTACAATATAATTTTCTCCTTTTACAGTTTAGTAGAATATTATTTTAAAATATCACCTGTAGGAACCTATTACTGAGAGCATTACTTAAACTATCTTCAATCTTTCTTTTCTTGTAAAGCTTTCACTTTACAATTATATTCTTGGCTCAATCACTCTTAAATTAGGTGGCACAAGTTCTAGCTCTCACTAAACATTCCCAACTGATGTGCTGATCATCATTAATTTTTTAAAAAGTATATACCATCAGTGAAGATGCAGAGAAATTTCTTTGTAAAGCCTGTGACTTAAACTGAAGTATAAACTTTATAGAGCTGAGCCTCCTAAACAGCTAGGATTACAGGGTCACCAGCACTCAGCTTACACAATTATAATTAACAGAAAATTTTCACCGTCTGACCTAAGAACTATGGTTTTAGTAATTTACTAAGGAAGCACAAAATCAGTTTCTTTGCTTGACTCCTACTGACAGTGACAAGGCAGGGTGGGCTTGGCGGACCTGGCTGCTATCGCCTTACTTTCTCACCACTCCTGTGCACTGAAACTAATATCATGTTCTCAGATGAAGAAGACAATCTTCTTTAACAAAGGAAGGCTATTATTCAGTCGAAGGTCTAGAGTAGCTGTTTTCCCAACAGAACCTCCAACCAAACTCCCAAATAGCTATTTCTTTCTAAAAGATGAAGTTTTCATCACTAAGTACAAATCTACTTTCTATACTATTACTGCCCCCTGCTGTCTGTGACTCCACCTTATTTACACTGTTTTTCTGGGATAACAAAGCCTAGAGTTAATCCCATACAACAAGGGATGACAGAACACACTCAATTTCTAGCAATATACTTAATGTATTCTTTTTTGAAATCGTGGGAGATATGGCAGTGCTTACCTGCAATCCAGTACTCGAAGGCTATTAAGAGGAGAATGGAGAGTTCCAGGGAAGCCAGGGTTATAACCTAAGCACAACCTTGTCTTTAAAAAAAAAATTATAAGCTAGATCCCTGTGGTTCAGGCCTATAATCCTAGCTATTCAGGACACAGAGATCTGAGAACTGAGGTTTGAAGCCAGCCCAGGGAAGACAAATCATGGAGACTCTTATCTCTGATTACTGGGAGAGGTTGGGGGTGGAGGAGCAGAAGAAGAGGTGGCAGAGTGCCAGCCTTGAGCGAAAAAGCTACGAAGGGAACAAGGGGATGGTCAAGTCCTGAGGCACACTGATTAACAGTTTACATAATTGGGAGCAGGGAGGATTGGGGGGGGGGGGTTGAGGGGGGAGGATGGGAAGGATAGGAAGGGGAAACAAAGGAGACTACAATGCTTGATAAGAAATGTACTCATTATCTTGCCCATGTAATTGTAACCCCTCTGTACAGTATTTTCACAATAAAAAAAATAAAATAAAATACAAAAAAAAACAGTTTACATAATTATGGGATAAGGGGTGTTCAGATTTGCTCAGCTTTTCAGTACTGTATACTGAGATGCAAGATTTCTTTTTCCCCAGCTGGTCCTGGGGCTTGAACTGGGGCTTTGAACTGTGATCCTCAAATCTCCTGAATAGCTAGGATTACAAGTGTGAGACACCAATGCCCAGCAAGATTCCTGATTTGTGCCTAGTTTCAGTGAGGTCCTCTGCAGAGCCACTGCCAAGTAGGAAATTCCTATTTGCACACTGGTCCAGAAAACAAAAAGGGGAGGAGGGGTGGTGTGCGATACTTTAGGCAAGTATTGAGTGTTTACTGACTCCAAGATGTTGTCAGCCCACATCTAACAAAGAAAGTGTACCCTAAACAAATTTTACAGAAGACAACATTTCACCATGGGATAAAATGCACATTCTTATTAGTGCTGCTGTACAAAGCACACTGAGTCTTATGGGATTTCTTTAGGAATCAAATCTTGTCTAACTGAGGGGTAGGGCAATTAACCTGTTAATAAATTCAGTTAATATTTATTTCTTCTAAAAAGCAAAAAATTCCAGGCACTGGTGGCTCACACCTTTAATCCTAGCTGCAAGGAGGCTGATCATGAGCTCGAAGCCAGCCCAGGCAGGAAAATCAGTGAGACTCATACCTCCAATTAACTACCAGAAAACCAGAATTGGCACTGTGGCTCAAAGTGGTAGAGGTGGTACTGTGGCTCAAAATGGTAGAGCAGTAGCCTTGAGCAAAAAAGCTCAGGAATAGCACCTAGGCAAGATCAAGCTCCACGACCCACAATAAATTAATTAATTAACTAAACAGCAAAAACTCTTGAATTCAATCTTCAACACTTCAAAATTTAAAAATAAACAAATAACAAAAATGCTAACTTGTTTTATGATTCTTGGTTGCTGCCTTAGCTCAATACAAACCCATAAAACAACAAAAAAAAGTGTCAAAGAAGTCACTAATCAATTTTTGCAAAAAGAGCATACTTGCCTACCATACTGTAACAGCAAGGAAAAACAAAAACTAAACTACAATCATTGTTACCTTCATGTTTTTCCAGAGCCTGTATAACATTAGGGAGTTGATTTATCCCCTGATAAAGTCGGTAACAATCTTGTAAGGTTGCTGCTTGTCTTTGAAATTTCTTGGCAAGTCTGTTAAGATCTGGGAATCGACGAAGCAAATCTTCTTGTAAACTCTGCCTTAACTCTGCATCTTCTACAAAAGCTTCCACTAAATCTAATCTGAAAAAAATTACAATCCAATGTTAAATACTTTAAAATTAACTTATCTACTAGGCAGGGGAATACAGATCAGTGCTATATGTTCCTGCCTTATCTGTGTAACTAGTTTATGCTTAGCACTGGTGTCACACACTAGTAATGCTAGCTAATCAGGAGGCTATATGACCTGAGGGTCAAAGCCAGCCTGGGCAGAACAGTATGTGAGACTCTTAAGTCTAAGTAACTAACAAAAAGCTAGAAGCACTTATAGCTCAAGTTTTTTTTGTTTTTGTTTTTTGTCAGTCATGGGGCTTGAACTCTGGGCCTGGGCACTGTCCCTCAGCTCTTCAGCTCAAGGCTAGTGCTCTACCACTTGAGCTACAGCGCCACTTCCGGTTTTCTGGTGGTTTATTAGAGATAGGAGTCTCATGGTCTCTCCTGCCCGGGCTGGCTTTGAACCAAGATCCTCAGATCTCAGCCTCCTGAGTAGCTAGGATTACAGGCATTATAGCTCAAGTTTTAAGAGTGTTAGCCTAGAGTGAAAAAGCCAAGTGAGAGTTCAAACCTTTGAATTCAAACCCAGTACAAACATATACACAAACATGGCTTGCACTTTTTTTGTTGTTGTTGTTGGTCATGGGGCTTGAACTCTGGGCCTGGGCACTATCCCTCAGCAGTTCAGCTCAAGGCTAGAGCTCTACCATTTGAGCCACAGTGTCACTTCCAGTTTCCTGGTGGTTTATTGGAGATAAAGTCTCACAGACTTTTCCTGCTCTGGCTGGCTTTGAACTGCGAACCTAGATCTCAGCCTCCTGAGTAGCTAGTATTACAGGCGTGAGCCACCGGCACCCAGCTCTACACTCTTGAATATCTATCCAGAGTAAGTGTTACAAGTCAGGATACAGTAAAGATACTTGCATATTGATGTTCACTGACATACTATTTACAATAGATAAATTATGGAAACAACGCGGATGCACTACAGCAGATGAGTGGATCTAGAAAATATGGTACATATATAAAATGGAATTTACTCATCCATTAGAAAGAGTATCATTATGTCATTTGCAGGGAAATGGCTGGACCTAGAACAAATCATGTTAAGTTGTAAGTCAGACTCAGAGACCAACAGCACATTATCTCTCATATGTGGAAGCTAGATTTGAAATATAAACATGCGTAATAACATATGCAGGGTTCTATTACGCATTTACACATAAATAAACTGACTAAAGGATGGTATTCTTATGGGAAGAATCCTAAGGTGTAATGCTTCTGAACAACTAATGTACTGTTTATCAAAATGAATATAGAAGCAGAAACATGTTTTCAGGAGAGCAAAAGGGGCAGGAAAGAAGAGGGAGCAAATGAAATCACTGTATTCAGTGTATATTATATAAAAGTTGAACTACATAACTTGAGGGTATTGAGGGTAGGGATGGTAGGAAAAAATACTCATATTATCAGTGTAACATCATTATATTCATAACCTGACTTACAGAACTGTAACCTCTTCATACAACTACTTGGCAATAATAAGGTTTAGTGCATCATCTTTTGCTTCAAGAAAATGTTCTATTACGCTCTTTAAGCATTAACCAAATAAAAAATTCACAAAAACGTTAACTCTATTTTGAAATATTAGTTTTGGTAAGAGAGTAGAAACTACAAACTATGAAACACACATTTTTAAAAGATACTAAAGTATGCTTAAGATTTCACCAAAGTGACCTTTTTTTTGGTTTTGGTTTCTTCTTTCTGTTCGTCATAGGGCTTGAACTCAGGGCCTGGGTGCTGTCCCTGAGCTCTTTTGCTCAAGACTAACACTCTACACTTTGAGCCACAGCTCCACTTTCCATTTTTGAATGGTTAATTGGTGATAAGTTTCATGGAGACTATTCTGCCCAGGCTAGCTTTGAACTGCAATCCTCAGATCTCAGCCTCCTAAGTAGCTAGGATTACAGGCATGAGCCACCAGTGCACAGCTGGTTTTTCTTTTGTTTTTGGTGGTACTGGCATTTGAACTCAGGGGTCAAAAACTCTATCACTTGAGCTATGCCTCCAGTATTTTTTCCTTTAGTTTTTTACTTTTTGTTGTACGAGTTCTGGGACTTGACCTTAAGGCCTGAGCACTGTTTCTGAGTTTCTTTTGCTCAAGGTTAGCACTCGTACCACTTGAGACACAGCGCCACTTCCAGCTTCTACCTTCTAATGACTAGTTTACTAGAGATCAGCCTCTCACAGGGATGAGCCAGCAGTGCCGTGTGTGTGTGTGTGTGTGTGTGTGTGTGTGTGTGTGTGTAGATCAGTCTCTCACAGGGATGAGCCAGCAGTGCCGTGTGTGTGTGTGTGTGTGTGTGTGTGTGTGTGTGTGTGTGTGTGATCAGTCTCTCACAGGGATGAGCCAGCAGTGTCGTGTGTGTGTGTGTGTGTGTGTGTGTGTGTGTGTGTGTGTGTGTGTGTATGTGTGTGTTAGTGATTAATTGGAGAAAAGAGGAGTCTCTCTCCATACTTATCTGGGCTAGTTTTAAACCTGGATCCCCAGATCTCATCCTCCTGAATAGCAAGGATTACAAGCATAAACCAACAGCAACCTTTTTCTTTTAAGTTTACTTTTTAGATAGGACTGTGTGCTTTTGCCCAGGCTCAGCCCTGGACAACTATAATCCCACCTTTGCATCCTGAAGATCTGGGATCATACACAGTGAAAAGCTTAATAAACTGCTAGTTCATTAATCTACTTGGTAGGCCCCTTCAGAAATAATTAGTGTCTGTTTATGTTTCTGGCTAAAACACGAAAGGAAAGATAAAACTGCTCTATTTTCCTGATAATGCCACTTTTAAATTACAATTTTAAACTGGGTAGAGGGGCTCATGCCTAAAATCCTAGTTACTCATGAGGCTCCATCTCCAATAACCAGAAAAAGCTGGAGACATGGATCAAATGGTAGTTATTAGGATAACCTAAAAACTGAGAAAAGTAAATAAAAGTGCATCCAGTGATGGAATTACCATGAACCTATTTTAAATGGTTACATATGGCTAGGACTGGTAGTACAATGCCTGTAGTCCCAATACTCAAGAAAGAAGCAGAGAGATTTAGAATTCAAGCCCAGCCTGGGCTACATAGCAAGACCGATCTCAAAAAATTAATTAACTAAATAAAATAGTATAAATGGAGACAAAACAAACTAAAATAAAATGCTTATAATAAAAGCATAATTACGGGAAAGACATGGTGCAGTACTATATTAGAATGATAATAAGTGTTTTAGAATCGTAAGTTTTTAAGGAACAAATTGTCTTAAAGGTGCACTGCATAAAACAATTCCATTTACACAAAACAGGCAAAAATAAGCCCCGGCTCCCACCCACAGAGTCCAGAAGATGGTTACTCTTGGAGTATGGTGGGTAACTCGAAGGAAGGATTATTGAAGAAAATATAGGAGTAACTGCAAGTTAGTTAAAGCTAATCAAAGCATTCTAAATGACATACCTCTCTTCTATTCTGTTCTTATCCATGAGAGGCTGCTTAATCCACTGGTTAACTAGTCTTTGCCCTTGCGGGGTTTTGCATTTATTCAGCAATGCAGCCAGAGACTGAGAGCCAGTTGTATCCTCAACAGAACCCTAATAAACAAAAGATAAAAGATGACACTCATTAGTAAAAATCTTACTATAACATGAAAAGTAAATAATTTGGGAACAAGATCACATAATATTCTTTAAATCTAAAGTGAGAAATTTCCACAAAATAATTCCCTGTTAATCTATATTTAACTATTTACTTTTTTCTAAGGCAAAACAACTTTATAATTACTCCAGTTTTAGAACTGATGTGACTATACCAAACTAGAACTAGAAGAGTAAAATACAGCAATTCGGGCTGGGAAGGTGGCTCAGTGGTAGAGTGCTTGCCTTGCATGCATGAGACCCTGGGTTCGATTCCTCAGCACCACATAAGCAAAAAGGAAAAAGCCGAAAGTGGCACTGTGGCTCAAGTGGTAGAGCGCTAGCCTTGAGCTGAAGAGCTGAGAGACAGCGCCCAGGCCCAGAGTTCAGGCCCCACGACCGGACCAAAAAAAAAAAAAAAAAACAGCAATTCAATGTTACTTCAAATACGTAAGTCCTTAGTAAAAGCTTACAGCATTTGTCAAAGGAAATATTTTATTTATTCATTTTCTTTACTTATTTTTTTAACCAGTGTATGTTTTACCTGGAAAAGGTTAAGGGCTCTAACTGCTGCAATATCCAATTTCATATACTGGCTGAAGTCAAAAGTAGTCAGTTCAAACTGTCCAAAATTTGAATCATCAGATAAAAGCTCTAAAAACTTGATTACTGCAGACAAAGATGAAACTGCAACCTAAAATTAAGAATATAAAATAAGGTTTCTATATCACCAGAACTGGTTTCACAAATTAAAAATACAGAGGGAAGGAAAGTGGGAAAACAAGGAGGGGGGGGGTGTAAACACTGTTCAACAAGAAATGTACTCCTTACCTTACTTATGTAACTGTACCCCTCTGTATATCACCTTTACAATAAAATTAAATTTTAAAAAAGAAATTACAAGTGCAAATATAGCCGGTTCTTGCCTGTAATTCTAGCTACTCAGGAGGCTGACATCTGAGGATTACAGTTCAAAGACAGGCCAGGCAGGGGGAAAAAAAAAATCTGTGAGACTCTTACCTCCAATTAACCACCAAAAGGTTGAAAGTGGAGCTATATAAAGTGGTAGAGATAGTCTTGAGCAAAAAAGCTAAGAGGCAGTGCCCAAACCCTGAGTTCAAGACCCAGTAACAGCATGATTTCGATAGACACTATTATAAGTTAAGCAAAAAAACAGCACTAGCAAGTCACATACCTGATTCTCCATTTCTGGCAAGACAGAACTATTCATCTGTTCTCCCTTTTTGCTTTTCAATAACCGGTTCAGGTCCTGACAAATGTCTTTTGTGGAAAAATCAGCTCTTTTTCTTTCTGTGATCAGAATTCCTGCTCTCTGAATAACCTATTTTACAGGAAATTATTTTAAATACTGGGAGAAAAGCAATGAGAAAGAAAATTGTAACCCTGAGAAATAATATGACAACAGCTTTAACAATTAATCCACATCAAATTATTATGCAATGTGAAAGATACTAGTAACATTACTTAACATATTTTTAATCCTATAAATTGGAGTTGAATTTACATTACATGCACATAAAGCTTTCAAAAACCAGTCCCAATAGTACAAACCTAACAGAATATTACTGAAGTACAGGTATGATTCAAATGGCAAAACACCAGCCCTAAGCTTAAAAACCAATAGAGAGAATGAGACCTTGAATTCAAGCCCCAGTTCCAAAACAAAAAACACACTTTGGGCCCTATCTATGGCAAAAATAGCCCACAAAAAGAAAAGAACCCTGGTAGCCGGGCGCTGGTGGCTCACGCCTGTAATCCTAGCTACTCAGGAGGCTGAGATCTGAGGATCTCGGTTCAAAGCCAGCCCGGGCAGAAGAGACCGTGAGACTCCTATCTCCAATAAACCACCAGAAAACCGGAAGTGGCGCTGTAGCTCAAGTGATAGAGCGCTTGCCTTGAGCTGAAGAGCGGAGGGACAGCGCCCAGGCCCAGAGTTCAGGCCCCACAACTGGACCAAAAAAAAAAAAAAAAGATGCAAGACACCAGAATCAAATACAGTAACAACAGGGGTTATACCATGGGGAAAGACCAAACAAACAAATAAATCACATAGTACACATTAAAAAGAACAGCAAGAAATAAAATCTCATGTCCCTCTCTTGGGGTTCATTTCCCTTAGCATCAGCTTATATGGTCATATGTACATAGCTTTTTTTTTTTCTTGGCTGGTTGTGTGACCTGAACTCTGGGCCTGGGCGCTGTCCCTCAGCTCTTCAGCTCAAGGCTAGCGCTCTACCACTTGAGCCACAGCGCCATTTACGGCTTTTTCTGTTTATGTGGTGCTGAGGAATCTAACCCAGGCCTCATGCATACAAGGCAAGCACTTTACCACTGAGCCATCTTCCCAGCCCTGTTACATAGCTCTTGACCTCTTCTGGTTGTCCTAGACATATACTAATTATTGCAGATAAGGGAAACCATGGAACCTATATTTCTTTGGGTCTGGCTTACTTCACTTAATATAGTGTATGTGGTATGTATATATGATCCATATATCAACTGAGGGGCATCTGGGTTGATTCCATATCTTAGCTATGGTGAATAATGCTGCAATAAACATAGTTGGGCTGGTAGTCATTTGGGTAAATGCCTAAAAGTGGGATTACTGGGTCATAGGGGAGCTCTATGTAGAGTCTTTTGAGGAACCTCCATATTGTTTTCCAAAGTTGTTAAACAAGTGTACACTCCCACCAACAATGCAGTAGGGTTCCCTCTTGGCCACATCCCCTCCAGCATCTGTTGTTATTAGATTTCTTAATTATAGCCATTCTAACTGGGGTGAGGTGGAATCTCAATGTTGTTTTGATTTGCATTTCTTTTATGGCTAGAGAAGCTGAGCATTTTTTCATGTGTCTTTGGCCATGCTTATTTCCTCTTCAGAGAAGTCTCTCTTTAAGCCCACTTATTAATCTGGTGGTTGTTTCTTTGAGGATTTGTTGTTGGGGGATTTAATTTTTTGAGTTCTAAGTATATTTTAGATATGAGACCCTTGTCCATTGTATGGCTAATGAAGATCTGCGTGAGACTCTTATCTCCAATAAACCACCAGAAAACTGGAAGTGGCGCTGTGGCTCAAATGGTAGAGTGGTAGCCTTGAGCTGAAGAGCTGAGGGACAGTGCCCAGGCCCAGAGTTCAATCCCCACAACTGACAAAAACAAACAAACAAACCTACTCAACTCTGGTGTGGTATGGCCAAACAACCACACATATGTAAATGAAGGAGTGTAGCTGTGCTCCAAAATTTGTGGACATTGTAATTTGTATTTTGTGTAATTTTTACCTATCAAGAAACCACCTTTTGGGAGGTGTTGGTGGCTCCTGCCTATAATCCTAACTGAGCTGAGCTGAGCACTGAGGATCTTGGTTCAAAGCCAGCTAGGGCAGTAAAGTCAATGAGAATCTGATCTCCAATTAACTATTTAAAAAGCCCAGGGGCTGGGAATGTGGCTTAATGGTAGAGTGCTTGCCTAGCATGCATGAAACCCTGGGTTTGATTCCTCAGTACCACATAAAACAGAAAAAGCCGGAATTGGTGCTGTGGCTCAAGTGGTAGCGTGCTAGCCTTGAGCACAGAGAGACTCAGGGACAGTGCCAGCCCCAGGGCTGGCAAAAAATAAAACTAGCTTTGAGCAAAAAAGCTCAGGGATAGTGCCCAACTTCTGAGTTTAAACTTCAGGACTGGCACCAACCACTTGCAAAAACATATCCTTGACTACTCTTGGGACTACCTTGGAATTCTGTCTAACAGTGGGTTTTTTTCAGGGAGTTACTATTAAGAGCAGGCTGGGAATGTACTCAATTCTTAATAGTTTGCTTAGCATGTGTAAGGCCCTGTGTTTGATCCCTAGTACCAAAAGAAAAAGATCAAAATACTTCCAGATACTTTTAACTTCATAGAACTTTGCTACATTACTGAAAGGAAAAAGACATTTGTACCATAATTGCTTATATGTAAGATAATGATGTTGTGTTCATCAAATTCGTAGTTCACAACATACGCCATCAATTCCAGATATGTGCCAAAATACCAATTTTTATCTAAAACAGAATCTTAGGTTAATTCATAATATTCAACTTTTATGTAGAAAAGTTTTGTATGTCTTATATACCTTATAAGTACTCATGTAAAACTGACTTCAAAAAAATTTTAATTTCTTGGTGCCAGGGACTGAACCTAGGGTGTCTTGCATGCTAAGCACAATCTTACACTGAGATACCCCTGGTAGCCTCACTAGAGTTTGAACACAGGTCCATATCCATTGTTAGGCAACTGCTCTACCACTTGAGTCACTGTCAGCTCAAAACATTTTTTTGTGCTGGTATCGGGGCTTAAATTTGGGGTCTCACTCTCTAGCTTGGCTTTGTCACTCCAAGGCTGACACATTACCATTTTAGCCACACCTCCACTTTTCACTTTTTGGTTAATCGGAGATGAATCTTATGGACTTTCCAGCCAGGCTGGCTTCAAACCATGATCCTTAAATCATACCCTCCTGAGAAGCTAGGATGAGCTACTACTGCCCAGCTCAAAGCATTTTTTTTTTTTGGGTCCGGTTGTGGGGCCTGAACTATGGGCCTGGGCGCTGTCCCTCAGCTCTTCAGCTTAAGGCTAGCGCTCTACCACTTGAGCCACAGCGCCACTTCAGGCTTTTTTTTTTTTCTTTTTGCTTATGTGGTACTGAGGAATCAAACCCAGGGCCTCATGCATGCAAGGCAAGCACTCTACCACTGAGCCACCTTCCCAGTCCCTCAAAGCATTTTTTTAACCTATTAATCTATGTGTGTACTAGGAAACTTCATTCAAACAAGGTTAGTTTTTAAATGTTTTATTTCATTAAAAAAACTTTATATACAAGATTCAAAATAAACAGAAAGGCAGCTTTCAATTAGATGAATGAGACACTGGTCATTCAAACAAACTAGTGTAGAAGCCTACTTAATGCACTCTTCAAAAATTATAAATGATCTAACTATGCGGTCCAAAGTTGTGGGTTTTATATTAGATCTGTATTTGTAAGACACTTGTGAAATCTGAAGACTGGTAATGCCAATTTCAAGCTGCTTATAGTTTGAGTACAGGTTTCACATTACAAACAAATGGTGTTAACTAACAAAATAGTAATCCTCAAAAACCTTTTTGTCCCATGTTCACACATCTGTAATGGCGTACCACTTGCTAATTCTCCTTCTTCTAGTTAGTTAATCTGCACAATGGAGTAGTTATGCATTCAGTTCTCTGTGCATCTCACCCATCTCCTTTATCTGAAAGGGAGGGGGAAGGGAGAGAACAGTAGAAATTTTAAATAATTTTAAATAAATTTTAAATTTTCCATCTTCTGAAATAAGATTTTATAAAACAAGGAACCAAAGCAAGATGACTCTCTTTTGCAAGATTTATTTAAATAAATCTTAGTGGTTATCAAATGAATATCAGCAAGTGGAAATACGTTTTGGAGAAGTAAACAAAAGGGAGGCACAGAAATGGAGGAAGGTTGAGCAAATACAGCCATTATTATATTTGATATACACAATGTAAAAAATGAACTATGCAACTTGAGGGTGATACTCACCAAGAAACATTGTACACATAACCTGACTTATGGAATTGTAACTGTTTTGTACAACTAGTTAATAATATAAATAAATAATAAAATCTGTTTCACAACAAGACACACACTAATTATACCACCTAAGCCTGTATTTGGAACAAGATGGCTACAGTGACTGGGAAAGGAATTAGTAAACTACATGGTTAGTAAGCAGGGATGCATGCTATTGTTATAGCTAGGAAGAATTTGTTTTGGTGGTAGAATCATACCTCCAGTCCTTTTTTACTTTATTTTCCAAATAGGATCTATAGTTTTGGCTGGGATCAGCCTTCTGACTTTGGTCTTTCTAAGGTCTCCCTCATAGTCTCCCTCATAGTCGAGACAGCATGTACCACCACACAGAACTTTTTGTTGAGATAAATAGTCTCATTAATTTTTTGCCCTAAGCTGACTTTGAACTATAATCTTTCTGATCTGTGAACTGGGATTATAGGCACAAGCCACTGTCCCAACAAATAGTTCATTTTCTATTATCAATCTTTCATTCATAGATAAGGAAATGAAGTTCAGAATTAAGTGACATTCTCCAAGTCATGAGTTACAGACAAAACTGAGAACAATGACAAATGACTACTATTGCTGGCGAACTTCTCACTATGTGACAAGCATATATTTATGTAAGTTACTTTTAAGTAGTCTATACTCTTATCTCCATTTTGCTGATGAGAAAACATTACTTGCCTAGCTAATAAGTGGTCAGAACCAAGTCTTTATTGTTCTCAAATGGTAATACTACATCATTCTGCCTATCAATTCAGTTCAAGAGTAGAAGTGTGGTCACCACACAAGGTAAGCCAGCAATGGTTTATTATGGAACAGGAAGATAGTATTAGAACTTTCTGGCTATATTAGATTTTTTTCAATTTTTTTTTACTTTTTTGTTTTTAATAATATTAGCAAGCAGCACATGTATAATTACAAATGAATACAAAGATATATCAGAATTGGTGAGTATATAAAAAGTCATGGCCAGAATTCAGACAAAAAATGTGTTCATATCTAATTCCAAGTATCTAACCCAAAACATATAAGAATCTGTTTTCACACCAGTTTGTGTGATTAGCTAATATATAACATACTTACCTATGACATATTAAATTTACCTTATAGAATTATTCTCTATTGGTATAATGACAAGACAGGTTCTGAATCACATGGAGTTTCCCTAATATGGTTCCAGTGAGTGTATTCTAAAAAACCCCTCTAGATATTCACAGTTTAATGGGCTTTCCATTCCACTCTTCTATAAAGCATAAAGCATAGGGTCTAACTCAAACTAGGTAAGAGCTCATTCTAAGCCTGTCCCTAAGACTCCCAAGGACTACAGGGCAAAGTAACTTTAGTGAAAAGGAACTCCATCAGTAGTACAAGTATAATGAAATAAACTAGGAATAAAAGATTCAATACAAGTAATCTATTTACCTCAGCCTTCTCATATTTTGTTGTTCTCTTCTTCCTAGAAATAACCTGAAAGAAAAATGGTTACTATTTTAGAACTGCTATTCCAACAAAAAATAATTTGGTCAAAACTGACATATAACCTTTTAGAAAAATGTACATAATTCCAATCTGAATTATTTTGTTGTTGTTGTTGGTTATTGGGCTTGAACTCAGCTCTTGTCCCTCAGCAGTTTAGCTCAAGGCTAGCACTCTACTACTTGAGCCACAGTGCCACTTCTGGTTTTCTGGTGGTTAACTGGAGATAACAATCTCACAGCCTTTCCTGCCCAGGCTGGCTTTGAACCACAATTCTCAAATCTCAGCCTCCTGAGTAGCTAGGATTACAAGCATGAGTCACCAGCACCCACAATCTGAGTAATTTTTAAAAATCTATCCGTAAACATTTATTTCTTTGGAGCAGGAGGAGGTACTAGAGATTAACCTCAGGATACCAATCTCACTAGACAGGTATTCTACCATTTGAGACACTGTTGACATCATATGTGTATGTATGTGTGTGTATATACATGTACACACATGTGTGTACCAGTACTGGGGCTTGAACTCAGGGCCTCACACTCTTTTTTTTTTTTAGGTCCGGTCATGGGCCTGAACTCTGGGCCTGGGCACTGTCCCTCAGCTCTTCAGCTCAAGGCTAGCGCTCTACCACTTGAGCCAC
>NW_012267253.1:7810898-7819219 GCF_000151885.1 Dipodomys ordii | reverse complement strand
CAATAAACCACCAGAAAACCGGAAGTGGCGCTGTAGCTCAAGTGATAGAGCACTCGCCTTGAGCTGAAGAGCTGAAGGACAGCGCCCAGGCCCAGAGTTCAAGCCCCACGGCCGACCAAAAAAAAAAAAAAAGATTTAATCTAAATTTAACAATAGTCATGCCATATACAAATATGAAATACAATCATTAAGATCAAATGACCTAAGATTTGTACTCAACATTTGGGAAATGGCTACTTCAGTAACAAATAATTAGTTGGAAGCACTAACAAATCACCACTGTCAACCATCAAACTAAAACTTGCTTAAACCATTAACCTCCAGGGCTGGGAAGGTGGCTCAGTATAGAGTGCTTGCCTTGTATGCATGAGGCCCTGGGTTCGACTCCTCAGCACCACATAAGCAGAAAAAGCTGCAAGTGGTGCTGTGGCTCAAGTGGTAGAGCACTAGCCTTGAGCTGAAGAGCTGAGGGACAGCGCCCAGGCCCAGAGTTCAGGCCCCACGACTGGTTAAAAAAAAAAAAATCATGAACCTCCAGATTATTCTAGAAGTGGGAAACATTTTTTCTGACAAGTGCCATTTGGGCACTCATATCATCAATACAGCCTACACAATATTATCAACATAGGCAGGGAGCCTGGTTAGTATAAGAAATGAGAGGTGAGCAAGAATGATCAATATGAGCTCAAGGCTTTATTGGGACGGCAGACCTGCCAGGCTGCTCCAAGCAGGGAATGGAGGCAGCAGCCATGAACAGGTATGGGCAAAATTTAAACAAAGTTTTAGGGGGCATTCACATGGGTCACATTACATGGACTACAGGAATTCAGGGAAATGTCACATTCTGAGGAGTGTAATGAGACTTGCAACTGGGATGGGAATTCGTGTATCACACTGGGAAAACAGTACGGCATCTGGGAAACAGAAACTTAACAGATGTTTGTAAACAGGTAGGGACACAGGGCAGGGACTTAATCGGCAAGTTGACTCTGTGACCTTAGAGTCAGCAGATGAGAAACTTATCTGCCCATCATGTACCAAATGATTTGTAGGCCTTCTTACCTGCTTTAGAACAGTTATAATCTTATGCAGGACTGGCAGCCTGTGACAGACAGGCCTAGCAGGTAAAAAATGAACAGCACAGGTCAAAGGACAACAGATCTGACCAGATGGCAAATGGCTTCAAGATAGACCATATGGAATGTAGTCTCTGTGACAAAATGAGAATTACTCAGGAGACAGATCTGAGAATCAGGGTTGGGCAAAAATATCCTTGAGACTCTAATCTCCAAAACTCTGGAAGTGGAGCTGTGTCATTAATGGTAGAGTACCAGACTTGAGGGGGAAAAGTTAGCCCTGGCCCTGAGTTCCAACCCCAGTAACCAGCACAAAAATCAACATCAACAACAAAACACTTTTCAGGACACTAGTCCAGCTTAATTCAACACAGCAATATTTTCTTACAGAGTTGAACAGATTGCTATTTCTCATTTTGCATTGGGAAAGTAAGCCACATGAAAATCATAAATGTTTTTACTGTAGAATCCCACCATTCAGCATGACCTCCTCAAATTCTCAGAGATCTATGTAGGCTCAGCACTGGCTAAAGATCAGAACCTGAGAGTAGAATGGCAGTTTTTCACAGAATGTAAGGTAACCAATTCATTCCTATTCACCCAAGTCTTTCCCCAGTTTAATTACTGAAGTCCCGTTTTTCAGGAAGCCCATGTCCTGGCAAACCAAAATGACAGGTTACTCCATTAGCCCGCATAGTGGTATTCCACCCAAACTGTATTATGCATAAGTTAAAACGTCACTAGAAATAAATACTTTTAAAAAGCCAGGAGCAGGTGGCTCCTGCCTGTAATCCTAGCTATTTAGGAGACTGAAACCCAACAAGCAGAGCACCAGTTTTGAGTGGAAAAAGCTAAGGCACAGCAGACATCCAGGGACATCCAGACCCTGAGTTCAAGCTCTAGTACCGGCGTGCATACGATTATCCTCCCAGGACTGATGATGTACTGCATCCCGTAATCCCGGCACTTTCAGAGGCAAAGATTTGCCACTTCAAAGTCAGCCTGGACTAGTGGTCTCTTAGCAAAACAAAGTTACAGTCAGAAATAACTTTCTCTCTAGTTTGTGTGACTGAGTGGCAGTGCATTTTAAGTCATACTCGCTGCTTCTGCAGTTACTCTACACCCCTGCAAAGCTAATCAATCGGCTTGACGTTAAACTAGATAAAGACAAAAAGTAGGATGGAGAAACAGGTGACCTGAAGAGAAAAAGCTACCTGCCTCCACCATCAACTTGGCACAAATGTATCCTCTTTGAGAATTACTGAGGGGCGGGGGTTAGAGAAGACGCGCGTAGTGGCGCACCCCTGTAATCCTAATCCTCGGGAGGAGGAGGCCAGACCCAACCATAAATCACAACAAAAGTAGAGAGGACGGGGTTGGTAATGTAGATCTACAGGGCCCAGGCGAGCGCTCCGACGCTGCCAGAAGTTGAGACACAGCAAGGTAGTACACACGAGGCTCCCGGAGAGGTTCCGCGCGCTGGGGCGCGCTCGGGTGCGGGGCACGCACGGGTTAATTCTCCAGGCACCAACGTCCGCCCCACGCCCGGACCTGGGCGCAGCACTCCGCGCCGGAACCCCGCGCAGGCCAGGGCCGCCCGTCCCCCCGAGCCGCGCCGTCCCGGCCCGCACCTGCCGGCCCCAGGTACTTGATCACCCCCTGGGTCTTGAACACCTCGCGGGCTGCCAGCAGCGCGTCCTCGCCGTGCGCCGTGTAGAAGTCGCCCCGGTCGAAGAGGCGCACCGTGGTGGTCGGCTTCTCGGGCATGCCCTCGAAGAAGCGCACGAAGCCGGCCTCGGCCGTACCCTCCAGCTGCAGCGTATCCTTCGGCTGCACCGCCATTTCGGAACCTCTTCACAGCTGGGCAGAGAGAAGCGCGCGGCCCGGTTCCCACTACGCCGTTTCCCGCCTCCCCTCCGTCGTCCTTTGGCTGCGTCGGGCCTCTGCGAGCACACCCAATCAGCATCCGGCACTGTGGATCGGTGGGCGGGAGTCCGCAACATCAGCCAATCATAAGCGGTCGCGGCCTAGCGTCCCGCGCACGCTGCAGGCCATTTCTTCTCTACTACGCATGCGTACGGCTCAGATGCGCGGCGAACCAGGGACGCTCCTCCCTAAAAAAAGATAAGGGATTAGTGCGGGTGGAATTTCGGTGGAACGTCTCCGGGACAGGCGGGGATCAGGTGGAAAGTTCCCTGCTGGCATTGAGAGTTACTGCTTGGAATTCAGGGGAATGAAATCTCAAACTTGACAACAAAGAATTCCGCACCCTGGTCTTTTTTTAAAAAATGCTTGTGCCTCTCTCTCCAATTGCCTTTCTTTTCCTTTGTAAGCAAACTTCCATCACCAAGAGTTCAGGCTTAGTCTTCACGGCCTCCCTGCTCGCCAAATCTCCTTTCATCCACCCTTGATTGTGGGGGTTGACTCTTCAACCGTGGGAGACCCTGGATTCAGTCCCACCACGCACAAAAATGAGGGAGAGAGGAGATGAGGGAGGGAAAGCAGGAGGGAGTACAATGCGTTGTCATTTCTGGAGGAAATATTCTTAAAGAGCTTCCCAAATACTCCCGACGGCAGATTCGAATCTGAAACCACTGACCTGCAGACTAACATGCAAATGCTTTGGAGAAGTAGAGAAAGTTTGGAGTGTCTGACGACAGACTACCTTCCCCATGAGTTCCCCACCTGTGGTAGCACTCCTTCCTCTCCCCACAGTCGATCTAGGTCCAGGAACTTCCCTCCCCTTGCAGCTTTTGGCTTCTGCACGTTTTGACCTTGGGCCCTGGCTCTCATCTGAGCTAGGAGAGGGTCTTCCTTCAGTTGGCAGAATGTCTTTTCAGGAAAATCTTCTGGCAGGATTCCTTTGGTGCATTTTCTTCTTCCGGTCCTATCTTTTTGTGATCTCCATTACAATACTTGCCTTTTGTTTTAGGAACCTATCTTTTTTAATAATCACCTGGAAAGACTAGAGTGGATAGTTAGGCTAAAGTGATTCACACCTGTAATCTTAGCTACCCCGGAGGCTGAGATCTGAGGATTGCCTTTGGAAGCCAGCCTGGACAGGAAAGTGCTTGGGACCCTGATCTCCAATTAACTACCACAAAGCTACAAGTGGTGGCTCAAGTGGTACAGCACTAGCTTTGAGGGCAAAAATTCAGGCCTTGAGTTCAAATTTCAGTTCTATCACACACACACACACTGTATATAGTATATTAATTCATAGTATATTAAAATTGGCTAATATTCATCACTTCCTGGTTACCATTTGAGGATGTTATTACCATTTCTGGTAAATTTTATTTTTTTAATTTTTTTTTATTGGTCGTGGGGCTTGAACTCTAGGCCTGGGCACTGTCCCTCAGCTCTTCAGCTCAAAGCTAGTGCTACCACTTGAGCTTCTTCCTCGTTTTCTGAATGGTTTATTGGAGATAAGAATCTCATGGCTGAGCTGGGCGCTGGTGGCTCACGCCTGTAATCCTAGCTACTCAGGAGGCTGAGATCTGAGGATCTCTGTTCAAAGCCAGCCCAGGCAGGAGAGACCGTGAGACTCCTATCTCCAATAAACCACCAGGAAACCGGAAGTGGCGCTGTGGCTCAAGTGGTAGAGTGCTCGCCTTGAGCTGAAGAGCTGAGGGACAGCGCCCAAGCCCAGAGTTCAAGCCCCACGACCGACAAAAAAAAAGAATCTCATGGCCTTTCCTGCCCTAGCTGGCTTTGAACTGAAATCCTCAGATCTCAGCCTCCTGAGTAGCTAGGATTACAGGTGAGAGCCACCACGCCCGGCTTCTGGTAAATTTTAATAAGCATAAAGTACAGAAATTTTGTCTAGTTGGCTAGACAACTAAAAACTAACAGCTGCTACCTTTGCTAGAGAACAATGATCCTTAACCAGACTTAGATGACAGAGAATGATTCCAGACACTATTTTGTCCAGACTGATAACACTGTCCCTAACAATGCTTTTTCTTTCCTACGAAGTGTCTGAAAAGAGGAATATCTGGACTCCTTATAGAGAACACTTAGAAATTGTGGTTTTATTCATTTTGTCTGAGAGGATGTTTTAAACAGGATCTTTTTTTTCCCCAACCACATGCCACATATTTCTGAGAAATGTTTATATTGCAATGAGTTGAAAAATCCCCAGGATACAGACCACTGACTCAAAAACCAAATCTTGATTATAAGGAAATTTATTAGTAAAAGGAAATTTGTCGATAGCCAATTGTAACCATCCAGGACTACTCCCAGTTATCAGGATCCCAGAAGCAGCCCCGAATAGCAACACGCAGGGGTTATTTTATACCCCAAGATGGGGGGGGTGTCACGTAAATGGAATCTTTTCAACTCTCCTATGTTTTGCAAACCAAGCAAAATACAGAAGCAGAATACAGAAGCTAAATATCTGATTGTCAGCAAAAATATGTAGGCACAAGGCCCACCACTCAAAATAGAATCAGCCACCCACAAACTACCTCTTGTCCTAAGTTCTTTTTAGGGGCTTTTTTAAAGTTTGTCTAGCAGATTCTTGTCATGGCTTCCCAGCATCATCACAACCCCTGCCCTGACTTTTTAGCACTATCATGGCTTCTCTTATTAGTGCCCAGTGCCTTATTTTACCTTATTTCAATAAAAAGTTGTTCCACTTTCTGACACTAAACTAGGTCCGTCTCAGAACTGTGGACCCAACAACACAGAACACTTAACTGAAGAAGACTTTGATTCTTTGCCAAGATCAGTAGTGGGAACAAACTCCCAAGTCAACTTCTCAACCCATTGGAGATTAGGAAGTTATAGACCTAAGAGAAGTAAGGGAGAACAGGTTAATGGGGGTGGTGGAGGTATTTGTGTATTTTCTGGGAATTTAGATACTTTCTCTTTTCATTTCTTTTGCTTCTTCCCAATTGTGACAATTACCAGCAGCAAGCAGATAGGATTATAATCAAGTTACAGGTTTTTGGCCATCACTCTTACATTCACCCTAGAGCCAACCATTTTCAGGTAATGCACCTGAGAATTCTAATTTATAGGCATCCTGTCCTCACACATCACATAGGGTCCTGATAGATCATGCATGTCATCAACCTACTCAGGAGGCTGAGCTGTGGAGAATCAAAGTTCAAAGCCAGCCCAGGAAGAAACATCCAGGCGACTACATTTCCAATTAACCAGTAAAAAGCTAGGCTGGAAGTGAGGTTCAAGTGATAGTGCTCCAAACACATTCAAGTAAGCCAGTGAGCATGGAGTCTTTAAGTTCAAGTTCCAGTACCAGAGACAAAAAGAAAAATAAAAAAGAGCAAGATTGAAGGAACACTTATTTCTGAAGGAGAATCACAGACACTGGTAGAAGGGCGAGAGAAAGGATTTAATGTCATTAACTGATTAATAATGCGGGGATGGGGCTGGGAAGGTGGCTCACTGGTAGAGTGCTTGCCTTGTATGCATGAGGGCCTAGGTTTCGATTCCTCAACACCACATAAGCAGAAAAAGCCAGAAGTGGCACTGTGGCTCAAGTGGTAGAGTGCTAACCTTGAGCTGAAGAGCTGAGGGACAGTGCCCAGGCTCAGAGTTTAGGACCCATGACAGACAAAAAAAAAAAAAGAATACAGGGATGAAATAGAGCAGATGTGGCTCAGTGGTAGAGCACTGGTACCTAGCATACAGAAACCCTGGGTTCAATCACCAGTGCTGAAGACACACACAGAGGAAGAGATAGTAAATGTTTGTGGAGAAAGACACTGAGGTCTTTGAAGGCTAATTACAAGAAACACAATTCAGAACACAGAATGAAAGAAATGGAGGTGATACTTCTATTTAAGCCTAGATGGTAACTGAGGCAGGGCAAGGGAATGGATGAAATCATCCAGGAAGAAAAATAGATGGAAGAATGAAGCCTGAAAACATCAGTATTTCAGAGTCAGCAGGATACAAAAATAACTAAGAAAGACAAAGGAAGATAGTTATGTACACAATACTAGGGCGGTTATAACAGTGGTATGCTGCAAAGAATTCATTATCAGTTTAGTAATTCACTGTTGGTTCAAACAGCTGTTAGCAAGAATAGCTTCAGAGCCAGGTGCTGATGACTCACACCTATAAACCTAGCTGTTCAAGAGGCTAAGATCTGAGGATCCAGGTTCAAAGCCAGCCCAGGAAGGAAAGTGAGACTCATTACTAAATAGCCCCCCAAAAACCAGAAGTGGAGCTTCAGAAAAGATATGAGAGGGGGGGAGGATTGGGTGGGGGGGAGAGGATGGGGAGGGATGGGAAGGGGAAACAAAGGAGGAGGCTACAATGCTTGATAAGGAATGTACTCATTATCTTGCCCATGTAATTGTAACCCCTCTGTACAGTATTTTCACAGTAATAAAAAAAAAAGAGATATGAGAGACCCAGGCACCAGTGACTCATCCTGGAACCCTATATGCTCAAGAGGTTGAGATCTGAGAGCTGTGGTTCAAAGCCAGCCCCATCAGGAAAGTCTATGAGACTTTTATCTTCAATTAATCACCAAAGTTCTGGAAATGGAGCTGTGGCTCAAGTAGCATAGCACCAGCCTTGAGCTTGACAGTGCCAAGCACCTGATTTCAAGCCCCAGTTGTAAGATCCACTCCTGGATGGCAAGCAGACTCCACCCTCCTTGCAGCAAAGTCTCCGCCCAGTACCTGAGTTACCTAGGCAACTGGCACACCTGGAAGAGGTCACATCTGCATCCTCTGAGGTCATTTCTGATTTGGATGTGGCCACACCTTTCTCCGCCCATACCCTAGATAAGGCCTAGCCCAGGCCCAGACGCCTTCTTTCCCAGCTCTCTCTCCCACCTCTCTTTCCCAGCTCTTTCCCACCTCTTTCCCAGGTCTTTCCCAGGCCTTTGCCAGCCACATAGAGGGCCAACGTGGCCTGGTGCCAGCCAGAACGATGAATAAACCTACCCCTTACCTGAATATCACGTGTGTGGTGCTGTTCTTACTCGCCTACCTCTTTTTAAAAACCTAACACTAGTACTATCACAAAAAAAAAAAAAAATGAGAAGGCTGGGCACCACTGGCTAATGCCTGTAATCCTAGCTACTGAGGAGGCTGAGATCTGAGGATCACAGTTCAAAGCCAGCCAGGACAGGAAAGTCCATGAAACTCTTTTTTTTTTTTGGTCCGGTCGTGGGGCCTGAACTCTGGGCCTGGGCGCTGTCCCTCAGCTCTTCAGCTCAAGGCTAGCGCTCTACCACTTGAGCCACAGTGCCACTTCCGG
>NW_012267253.1:7801130-7804313 GCF_000151885.1 Dipodomys ordii | reverse complement strand
AACTCTGGGCCTGGGCACTGTCCCTCAGCTCTTCAGCTCAAGGCTAGCGCTCTACCACTTGAGCCACAGCGCCACTTCCGGCTTTTTTTCTTTTTGCTCATGTGGTGCTGAGGAATCGAACCCAGGGCCTTGAGCATGCAAGGCAAGCGCTCTACCACTGAGCCACCTTCCCAGCCCGGGCCTCACAGTCTTGCTTAGCTTTCTCTGCTTAAGGCTGGTACTCTGCCACTTGTGCAACATCTCTACTTCTGGCTTTTTACTCATTCACTGGAGATAAAAGTCTCATGGGTTTGTCTGCCTGGCAGTGACTAATACAGCCTTACAATTAGAAAACATGAAAGACCTGTGTGTGTGTGTTCATATTTAAATTTTACACAATTATCTGTTGGAATTTACATTTGAACACGGATATACTACCCAGTACTTTTCACATCACTATGCCCAGGATATGCCAAACATACAGAGTGAGTAATATGGGCAATCATAGTGGAATGAAATACAAATACAATTTTGTATCTTCACATGGAGAGAGCTAAGCAGGTTAATTCCCTGAACTGAAAAATCTAAGTTAAGTTCACACATACTCTCAAACCTTTTTCTTTTGAGACTAGACTATAAAGTGGGAGTGTGGTTAAAGTGGCAGAGTTCCAGCCTTGAGTGACAAAGCCAAGCTAAAGTGAGCTTGTGTTCTATTGTTCCATATCATTGAATACTTTAGTTCAGGTATTTTGCTCTGATCCTAGCAGAAGGAGAACTGAAGGGTATTTGTTGACTGCAGACGATATAACTATCCTACAAGGCTCAGAGCAAGCTTTCTGTGATGTAAGTATCCTTTTGACTGAATAATGACTATTTTGTAAAAAGGGATCAGAAATGAAATGCAACATTCACCATAGTTTAAAAAAAGAAAGATCTATATCATTAATAAGTTTTGGAAAATGGATACTGCTTTCTTAGTATTAAATTTTAAGAATATATGCTGTAGATGAAAATTTGTTTATTCCATACTCACCAGCACAACAATTCCAGCAATAATTGCTATAACCACAACCACAATGACAGCAATGATGCCAGCTGTTAGGCCCTGCATTGAAAACTCAGGAGCTTTTTCATCCATGTAGTAAATGAGAGTTTGCCCAGGATCCAGTTCTAGTCTCTCCCCATTCACTGTCATGTCCATTTTAGAAGAAAGGAATAAGGATTCACCTTTAACCTATAAAGGAAACCATTAAAAGCATTTAATAAAACCAAGATGGGAGATTGGAGGAATGGCTAAGCTGGTAGAGCATTGGCCAATGAGTGAAGGTGTCAGATGACAAAGTGTGAGTCCTGGTCTTTGATCAAAAGAAAAAGTCGTTCACCTATCATTACATGTCAATTGTATGCAGGAAAAATTACCACCATGAATCTTTAGTTTTATGATTTCAATGACAAAAAATCTGATCCACTGAGACTTAAGTCAACAAATCTGTGAGTGTTATCTCTAATGAGCAAAAAGCTGGAAATGTATATACAGACCCAGGTTCAATCCCCATGTTACAAAAATTAAGGTATAAAAATGATATTCTGAGCAGAACAGCCGATTAAAGACATAATATACAAACAAGAAAGCTGTACGGGAATAACAAAACAAACAACTGCAGCATAAGAAGCACTTAGAGAGATGGTTGATATATCTAAGTGGAGAAAAAAAGGGAAAAAAAGACCTAGCAACCACTGAGGCATGCTAGTCAACATTACATGTCTGAACACACAAATAAGTTTACACTTACATCTTTTTCAAAATAATAAGCCACATCAGCAATGTCCACATCATTCTGAGTTTTCTGAGAAGAATTTTGCACCAGGTCAATAGTAATAACATTATTCTCATACTGAAGGAAAGATTGAAAATACACATTAGTATTAGTCTAATAAAAAGTACAAGAAAAAAACTCAGCAGATTCAGTATTTGAATTTCTGTAATATACAGTCACTGTAATACATTTCTGTAATACACATTCCATTTGCAAATAATTAAATGTTTCATTAGTAATTGAAAAATCTTTAGGAGATCTTTAAATCTATTCAAGAAATAAGACAGCAATGCAAACAATTATAACTTATATTTAAAAAAAAAAAAAAGGCAGCAGCAGCTGCCAAATACAGGTAGCTCATAATGGTAGCTACTCAGGAGACTAAAAGCTGAGGACTGTGGTTTGAAGCAAGCCTGAACAAAGACTGTCTCCAAAATAACTAGCAAAAAAGCCTTGCTGGAGGAATGGCTTGAGTGATAAAAGCACAAGCAAGCTGAGCAAATACATGGAAGGCCCTGAGTTCAAATTGTTACTGTCAAGTAAGTAAACCAGAGTTGAAAGAGTTAAGGAAGGCTATGTGGGTAAGGACTGGTTCTTTGAACCACAAAAAATGAAAACAAGAAGCTGGGAGCTGGTGGCTCACACCTGTAATCCTAGCTACTCAGGAGGGTGAGATCTGAGGATCACGGTTCAAAGCCAGCCTGGGCAGAAAAGTCTGTGAAACTTTTATCTCCAATTAACCACTAGAAAACCAGAAGTGGTGCTGTAGCTCAAGCGGTAGAGCACTTGCCTTGAGCTTTAGAGCCCAGGGTTAGCACCCAAGACCAGAGTTCAAGCCCCACAACCGACAAAAAAAAGAAAAGAAAAGAAAAAAGAAATGAAAACAAGAGCCACATCTCAAATAATGTTTGAGGTATATTAAGAGATGTGTTTTCTTTAAAGGAAAAACTGGAATTTCTGAAAAGAAAGCCATAAGGATTTCATATCAAACACCCAAGACTTACACTGTTACTTATATGCCATGTAATGCTACTAAAATCACTGTCTTCTATAACCAAAGCACAGTGTTCTACCAACTTTCAGCTAAAACCAATTTACAAAAAAAAAATCATACCAGAATATTTGCAATAAATTTTGGATCCAGTTGGTAACGAGTTGTGATTGCCTCCTGAAGTGCTCTGTAAGTTAAAAGTCTACATTTAAAAAGAAAATCTGCACCACACAACAGTAGGAAACTAGTCTTTAAGCAGATAGTTCAAGCTTTAGCATTAACTGAAGTGATGAAATTTTTTTTTGGATTGTTTAATTTTATTTTTATTTTTTTTAATTTTTATTTTTTGTGAACATACTGTACAGAGGGGTTACAATTACATGGGCAAGATAATGA
>NW_012267253.1:7799737-7801080 GCF_000151885.1 Dipodomys ordii | reverse complement strand
GCATGCAAGGCAAGCGCTCTACCACTGAGCCACCTTCCCAGCCCTCCATGAAACTCTTATCTCCAATAAACCACTAGAAAACTGGAAGTAGTAGAGTGCTAGCCTTGAGCTGAAGAGCTGAGGGACAGCACCCAAGCTCAAAGTTCAAGCCCCATGACAGACCCCCTCCACCCCTGCCCCCCCCAAAAAAGAGAGAAGATAGGACAAAGAAGGGCAATGGTTAAAATAACATGTCACCTGCTAGGAAAAAGTGGATCTCATGCTGTCAGCAGAGGGCACTGGAGAGGCACTGCAAAAGGAAAAGGTTGTGTCTAGTTCTCATGTCCAGAGCTGCCCATCTTCTGGCTCTTGCAGTATGTGTGCCTTTTCCAGCATCTGACAACAGCACCTTCCCTAGGGCACCTGTCTCTCCCTTGCCCCGATACTTACTGAAGCACTTCTATTAAGTGTGTTTGGTTCTGCTGAGATAATTCCTTGTGAAAGCTTGCCCAGTACTCTAGACCAGGGACAGGCAAACTTCCCATGGAAGGACCAGGAACATTGAAAGTTGTATACAACTGGATGCCAGTGGCTCATACCTGTAATCCTTGCTACTGAGGAGGTTGAGATCTGAGGATTGCAGTTCGAAGCCTTCCAGGGCAGGAAAGTCCATAAGACTCTTATCTCCAATAAATGACTCAGAAAAAGCCAGAAGTGGCCTTGTGGCTCAAGTGGTAGAGCACTAGCATTGAGCACAGACTTGGGGACAGTGCCCAAGCTCTGAGTTCAAGCCCTGGGACCAGCAAAAAAATAAAAATAAAAATTATATATGTATACATATATATATATATGAGAGAGAAAGAGAGAGAGAGAGAGAGTATAAAACTACTCAACTCACTGGGCGTTGGTGGCTCATGCCTGTAATCTTAGCAACTCAGGAGGCTGAGATCTGAGGATCATGGTTCAGAGCCAGGCTGGCAGCAAAGTCCATAGGATTCTTTTTTTCTCCATCTCTCTTTTTATTAATATATATTTTTATTGTAAAATACTGTACAGAGAGGTTACAATTACATGAGCAAGGTAATGAATACATTTCCTATCGAGCATTGTTACCCCCTCCTTTGTTTTTCCCCTACCATCCCTTTCCTCCCCCCCCACAAAAGCTGTAAAGTTTGTTTTCAACATAGTGTCTTGTACATCTTGTCACAATGGGTCATCCTGTATCCTTATTTCAGCATTTTGTTATTTTCCTTCCCCTCCCCAAATTAGAAAAATGTATATACAAGATGCAAGACACGGGGCTGAGAAGGTGGCTCAGTGGTAGAGTGCTTGCCTTGCATGCATGAGGCCCTGGGTTCAATTCC
>NW_012267253.1:7782391-7792160 GCF_000151885.1 Dipodomys ordii | reverse complement strand
TCCCCCCACCCAGTCCCGCTCCCCCCCCCCGAAGTGATAAAATTTTTTATGCCATTTTGCAATTCTGATAATAAATAATTGGTCAGCTAGCATTATCCATTGATATTCAAAGTGTGAAGTGCCAGTTTGATTAGAAACACACCTACACAGTACCCAATATCTGCCCAGAAATTATCCATTACAAAAGGGAAATGTTAATTTTACAGTGGAAAAAGCTGGTAGACACCACCTTGGCCAGTTAGCATTATTAGGAAAGGGACAAAATGACATCATAGACCTCCTCAGGTAAGTACTAGAAAGGACACAAAATAACTTAAAGTAGTTTAGGAGAGCTAGGCACCAATGACTCATGTGTGTAATGCTAGCTAGCATTACACACATGAGTCATTGGTGACTCATCTAAGGATCAGGATATGAAGCTAACCCTGGCAGGAATATCAATGAGACTCATCTCGAGTTGCCAAAAGGCCAAAAGTGGAGCTGTGGCTCTAGTGGTAGAGCACTAGCCTTGAACAAACAAGCTCAGGGACAGCCCGCCCTGAGGCCTTGAGTTCAAGCCCAAGGGCCACACCAAAAATAAAGTTTAAAAGAGGGAACACCAGACATCCGAGTTTGAGGAACATTAATTTGCCCATACTATTTAAAAATACCAATGACACAAAAGAAAATGAAAGGCCAAGAAACTTTTCAATACTAAGAACTGAAGAAAAAAAAAGTCATACAACCAAATGATACAGGATCTTGGTTTGGGTCTGGATCAGTGGGGAAAAAAAATCTGATACAAAGGACAAGAATGAAGTCAGGTGCACCATGGCTCACTCTTACAATCCTTGATACTCAGGAGGCTGAGTCATAGGTTACAGCCATTGGAAGCCAGCCTGGGTAGGACTCCATCTTCAAAATGCAGGGTTAGGTGTGGCTCAAGTGGTGCCAGCCATACTAGAGAAAACTAAAGATTGGCTGGAAATGTGGCTTAGTGGTAGTGTGCTTGCCTAGCATGCATGAAGGCCTGGGTTCGATTCCTTAGTACCACATAAACAGAAAAAGCCAGAAGTGGGTCTGTGGCTCAAGTGGTAGAGTGCTAACCTTGAGCAAAAAGAAGCTTAGGGACAGTGCCCAGGCCTGAGTTCAAGGCGCAGGACTGGCAAAAGAAAAGAATATTAAAGGAGAGCTCAAGGCCCTGAGCTGAAGCCCCAATACCAGCAAAAGAGAAAGAGAACAATAGAAAAATGCCACAATATGGGATTATGTTAAATTTCCTCAATTTTATCATCTTTTATACTAAATTTCCTGAATTTGACAATGTCTTTTATTCTTTCAAAAGATACACTAAAACTGGGCACAGTGGTATTCACGTAATACCAGCATTTGTTATACTGAGGCAGAAGGATATCAAGTTTGAGGTCAGCTTAGGGCTCAAAAAAAAAATCAAAAAAAGAAAAATGATACAATGAGGTGTAAAAATACTTAGGGGAAAATGAACATAATATCTACAAGTTGCTTTCAAGTGGTTCTGGGAAAAAAATATTTACTCACATGAATACACACAAACATACAAAAATGTGGGAAAATGTTAACTGGTTATTCTAAGCAAAGGGGTTATAACAGTCACCATGCTATTATTGCAATTCTATTCCAAAAGTATATGACAAGGAAAGGCATGGAGCCTTTGTTGTTCCAATAATATAAGACGTAAAAGTTTAAGCATCAATTTTGCAAATAGTTTGTATGTAATTGTACTTACTTCTGCAAACTTTGAGTATTGTAAGGTTTTTCTCTTTCTTTGTGTTTTAGTTCAATGATGATCCAGCTGTAAAGTAAAAAGTGACAACTGTCTATAATTCAGTCTTTTACACTGTTTTCCAAATAGGCTAATAAATAAAGATTGTTGTAAATACTCCCTTGGCCTCATGAATCCTTCAAAGAAAACCCAAACATAGGGAATATCTTTTCTTTTCTTTTTTTTTTTTGCCAGTTGTGGGGCTTGAACTCTGGGCCTGAGCGTTGTCCCTCAACTCTTCAGCTCAAGGCTAGCACGCTACCACTTAAGCTATGGTGCCACTTCTGGGAACATCTTTTCTAATATTGACCTTTAGTCTCTGGCTACAATATATAAACTCACATAAAGTCAGGGCTAAGCTGGCCATCTTGGGCTATGTTCAAAGAAAAGAAAAAAAAGACCCAAGTGAAACAGAAAACTATTGTGGTCCCAAAAGTTCTCACTTTGGAAGCAACGCTTGGCCAGGTTCTAGTTCCTTCCAATAAAGCCTATTTTGCTTAAGCAAGCTTGAGTGGTTTCTATTCCTTTCATTAAATAATCCTTAGATAATCATATACAAAAATTTTTGATGGAACTTAAAGAAAAGGCCTTAAAAAAAAACATTCAAAAGAACTACAGGTCTTTCTTCTATTGAATGACATTCCCAGATGGCATATCTCACTTGTAAGCCTAAAATACTAAGTTTAAATTACTCATCTACATTTATATTAATTTAGCTTTAAAATACTTAACAATGTTCCATAAAAAATAAGAGGAAAATTATTCCTAGTATACTACCACTTCTGTAAAAAAAAATAACATAAATAAGGTTTGTATCTTGGAAGAAGATAAAATAAAACTGATAACAATCAGGTCTATGAAGGTATACTAGTAGCTGTGACGAGACAGATACTCTATTTTGTACCCTTTCCTACCTTTTAAATTCTAAATTCTAATCAAATTCTAATTTAAATTCTAAATTCCAATTAAATTTATTTTTGGATATTGCAATCCAAAAATATTGCAAATCCAAAAATAAACTTAATTAAATGAATATGGAAAGCATAAAACAAGTAACACTGGCAGCCTCACTCACTAGGTCCTCACGCGTTCAGAACAGGTTATTTCTGTATCCTTGTCAGTTCTCCGGACTCCAGCAGTGTTCACACACCAGCATGTAGAGGTGCCATTACACTGCTTGGCTTTAAAGAGACCCTTCTCATCACAGTCAGGGTCATAGAGCCCGTCATTATTTTGAAATGCACCATCAGGTTTCAGTCTTCTCCCACTCTTGGAATGACTCATTTCTGCCTTCATCACCAAACATTTGGAAGCCACTGAAAAGAAAGCATACCATTAAACTGAAAAATAATGTCTCAACATACTCAAAAGAAAAGGAATCTTTTGTTTATTTGTGTGTGTTTGGTTTGGATTAGTAATACCAGGGGATTTCCTATTGATATACCCACGTTTGGACCAGATTCACTCCCAGCACTCCCTCTTCCACCAAACCAATCTCAAGAAGCTTCACTATTCCATTTTTGCACAGGTACATAAAGTATTTTGACCATCTTCATTCTCCTTCACCCTTTCCATGCATCCTTTCCCCACCCAGTAGTACCCCTAATCCCAGTCAGGACCTGTTTTATATTTTTGTCTTCATTTTTTTTGGATATGCTAATCGGCTACATTAAAGGGGTTTCAGTGTAGTGTTTTATACACACATATGCAGTATTTAAATCAGATTGACCCCCTTGTTTGAAGAAGTCTTTAGTTTAACCCCAAATCGCAAAGATTTCATACTTCTCATTACTTGCTGAAGAAACTGCAAATGGGATATGTGTGCGTGTGCGTATATATATATGTATATATATATATATATTTTTTTTTTTTGGAGGGTGGGAAGAAGATGATGTTGGTTCTGGAGCCTTGAACTCAAGGCCTGGGCACTGTCCCTTGAGCTTTTTTGGTCAAAGCTAGCTATTCCACAACTGAATCATGATCCTCATATCTCAGGCTCCTGAGGAGCTAGGATGACAGTCATGAACCATCAACATCAGACCTGGAAGATAATTTTCACAAAATAACATGGTACATACCAACTCAAGCCACATCCCTTTTAAAAGTTTAACCAAAATAAAGATGAAAAAAGGCAAGATATCTCTTACTCACATTTGGAGCAAACCACTGCATTCTGTGTACCAAAAGAAGTACACTGGCATTCATCATTTTCATTCGTAAAGCAGTTTGTAGTCAGCTTGTAGTTTTCACAGACACACTCTAGAAAAGCAATTTTTATATCCACTTTAAAGTGTAGTTACAACAATCAACTCTGATTTTCCTGCAATTTATGTCCTGACAGTAATGCCTCTAAGTCATCCTGAAAGGATTTTTTAGCTATAATTTAACTGCTTCATATTAAATTGTTTATATGTATTATATTCACATGGTCTAATTTGCACACATTCCCATTTCTTTTGTTTTGGTTTTATTTACTTATCTAGGTCATTCTGGGGATCAAACTCCTGAGCCTCACCCAAGCTGGAACACACTTTACCAATGAGCTACACTTGCTGCTAGGTTTTGGTTGTTGGTGAGACAGAGGTCACTGTGTGGTGCAGGCTGGTTTCGAATTCAGTATCCTTCCTCCTCCACTTCCCTAGTCTGAGGTTTCAGGAACTAACCATCACCTACCTTTTTTTAAAAACAGTTTTCCTCTCATGTTGAGAATGAAGCCCAGGGACCCTTGACTGCTAGGCAAGTACTGTATCACTGAGCTACATTCTCAGCTCTAAGTAGCAATTTAAGTATGTAGTAGCACCAGATTAAAGGTAGAAAAACATGAGTAGATTAAACTGCATTACTTTGAATGTGTAATGAATGTGGTTGGCCCACCAACTTAGCGAGGGAGTAAATCCTTTCCAGAGAACTTCCATCATTTCTTTCCACTTATAAAACTCGTATAAACACTTCATAAGATCACAGCCAGTCTGGCACCTGTGGCTCTCACCTATAATCCTAGCTACTCAGGAGGCTGAGATCTGAAGATCTTGGTTCAAAACCAGCATGAGCAGGAAGGCATGTGAGGGTCTTATCTCCAATTAACTACCAAAAAAGCCGGAAGTGGAGTTGTGTGTCCGTGGTAGAGGGTTAGCTTTGACTGGGCAAAAACAAAAAAGCTCAGCAACAGCGTCAAGGCCCTGAGTTCAAGCCCTAAAACTGACACACACGGACACAGGACACACACAGTGATCACATCCAAGCTGTTACCCCAGACTAGTAAAAACGAGAATGAAGTTACAGGGTCAACACTTGGGTAATAGTGCGCCCTTCCACTTCAGACTTTATTCTTTCAACATTAAAAGAAAAAAGTCTGGATGACGTGGAGGGAGATAATTTTTTTTTTAAGATACTCTGCTTCTTAAGGTTTGGGCAGTGTTTAGAATATGTAAAAAGTAAACATATAATTATGAGATTGCAGATGCGACTACAGGACGTTATTCTTTACCCTCTGCAGTCACCTTTGTTTCTGTTCCCTACCATAAACTCGGCATTACTCATGTTTCTTGGAAAAGTCAAGACACACCCCTTGGTAGTAAAGTCCTAGAGGCCGCCTCACGCGCCGCGCACAGGTGCATAGCGGCCTCCTCCGCCACCTGTCCCCGCCCGAGGCCCACATCCGGGCCTGTCGCAGGTGCTGCGGGAGGGGCAGGCCCGAGGGCCAGGCCGCGGCTCGCGGTCCCCGCGCGCCCGACGGGAGGTGTGGGCTCCAGCGCCGCCGCGCAATCCCCCGTACCTACAGAGCTTCCCACTCGGCCCCCATCGCCGCCACTTCCTCGCAAAGAGGTGCGGGAGGAGGTGGCGCTCCGCAGCCCGCGTGGACGGGCACCTGCCCGCCGCCGCCTCGCTGAAAAGGGTCCGGCGCGTCGCCGCCCGCGCCGTCCGGTCCCAGGCGGGAGAGCGCGGCCGCCCAGTCCTCACCCCATGATCCCGATCTCGGGCACCGAAGGCCGGCGAGCCCGGCCCGGCCCCATCTCCCCACGGTGCCCCTAGCGCGCGCCTCACCTTTCCCGGCCGCGGCCACCGCCGTCGTCGCCACCGCCAGCAAAAGCCCGATCGCCAGGGCGCGGGGGGGCGCCATGCTGCGCGCGCGCCGAGAAAGAGGGGCGCGGGTCGGCCGAGGCTCCGAGAAGCGGCGGGAAGGGAAGGGGGCGCGGGGAGCCGCTGGCCGGCTGCGGGGAGCGGGGCTCGGGCGCGCGGGCCGGCGTCGGAGGGGGACAGGTACCCCGAGAACCGCAGGAGATGCGAATCCGCCGAGGGACGGCGCGCTCTGGGCGCACAACGAGGCGGGGCGCAAACCTGTCGGACCTGGCGGCTCCGCCCCTCGGCCCCTTCCCGGGGGCGGCTCACCTCCGCGCGCGCTCGGCCCGCCGTGAGTCACCGCCTGGGGACGGCGGGAGGAGCCCGTCCCCCTCCAGCGGAGGGTTGCGGCCGTCGGGGCCCCCTCCGCCCCCTTCCCGCCCTCTCCGGTCCCCTCCTCAGGTGTGCTGCGCCAGTCCGCCCCCAGGGCTTCCTCCAGATCTGCCAGCCCGGAGGCTCGGACCCCAGGCCAGGCAGGTGTGCGCGCAGCGGGGGCCAAAGTGGCCGCTGGGACGAGGGCTGACCCACCCGCGCCGAGCGCCATAAAAACGATCTTTGATCCGTACCTGGCGGTGTAATTGTTCGTGTTTGAAAGAAGATTGGAGAGGAGACCGAGACACGGAGAGATCGCCCCGGCTTTCAGAATGCAAATGAGTATTTCTTTGTAACAGTAATTCTTTTCCTTAAAAAAAAAAAAAAAAAAAAAAGCACTTTGGGCACTTGAAGATGCAAGGAAAGTGTTTTCTTGGAAGCAAATGCTGGGAACCGAAAGTACTTCCGTTTTGGTTAATGTGTTTATAACACGTTGAATCAACCCCCCTTTTTTTAATTCAAAAATTTGCGGAAGTAAGAACAAAGGACAATTTATTCGGGTGTAAATAAATTCAAATAATAACGCTTGTTACATCTTCTAGTAACTTTCACTATGTTTTTAAATTTTCTATTATTATAAAGGTGATGTTCAGAGGGGCTATAATTACGGTAAGGCAAATAAAGAGTACACGACTTTTTTTTTCTCTTTCTTTCTTTCCTTTTGCCGTGAGCCACGGCGTCATTGCTGGCTTTTTCTGCTTATGTGGTGCTGAGGAATCGAACACAGTGCATGCAAGGCAAGCACTCTACCACTGAGCCACCTTCCCAGCCCCCCCTTTCTCCCTCTCCCCTCTCCCTACTGTCTCTTTCTCTTCCTTCCTTCTTGATTCTCTTTCTTTCTGTCTTTTTCCTCCCTACTTCTCTCCCCCCCCCCCCTTTCTTTGTTTTGTTGTCGATCGTGGGGCTTGAACTCAGGTCCCAGGCGCTGTCCCTGAGTTCTTTTGCTCAAGGCTTCCGCTTTCTGGTGGTTAATTGTAGATAAGAGTCTCAGGGACTTTCCTGCCCGGGCTGGCTTCAAACCCAGGTCCTCAGATCTCAGCCTCCTGAGTAGCTAGGATTAAGGTGTGAGCCACCAAAGCTTGGCTAAGAGTAACTTTGTTTTTGGACAATTGTCACCCATTCCTTCCCAGTTTTTCCCTCATAATTATATCTTAAGAAACTTAAAATATTTAATGGTCTTAATGTCATTTTTGTTAGCTGTGTTATCATTGCAGCCTGCTTAAAGAGTCTAATTTTTCAATGTTAAACTGTGAAGAGTAAGAATAATGAAAAAACAATTTTAAGATTTAACTAAATTTGATAAAAGATTATGCTTTTATTGATCAAAAGTGGTATGTTGGGGGCTGGGAATGTGGCTTAGTGGTAGAGTGCTTGCCTCACTTGCATGAAGCCCTGGGTTCAATTTCTCAGTACCACATAAACAGAAAAAGCCAGAAGTGGTACTGTGGCTCAAGTGGTAGACTGCTAGCTTTGAACAAAAGAAGCTCAGAGACAGTGCCCAGGCCCTAAGTTCAAGCCCCCAGGACTGGCCAAAAAAAAAAAAAAGGTATGTTGTCTGGGTGCCTGTGGCTCAGGCCTGTAATACTAGCTACTCAAGTGGCTAAGATCTGAAGATCATAGTTAGAAGCCAATCGGGCAGAAAAAGTCCCAGTGAGACTCTTACTTCGAATTAACCACTCAAAAACCAGAAATGGTGCTGTGACTCAAGTGGTGGAGCACAGAGGGACTCACCCAGGCTCTGAATTCAAGCCCTTCAGCCAACATTAAAAAAAAATTGTGCGGGGCGCTGGTGGCTCACGCCTGTAATCCTAGCTACTCAGGAGGCTAAGATCAGAGGATCTCGGTTCAAAGCCAGCCCGGGCAGGAGAGACGGGGAGACTTCTATCTCCAATAACCACCAGAAAAGCCAGAAGTGGCGCTGTAGCTCAAATGGTAGAGCATTCGCCTTGAGCTGAAGAGCTGAGGGACAGCGCCCAGGCCAAGAGTTCAAGCCCCACGGCCAACTAAAAAAAAATTGTGCATTGTCCTTTCTTGTTGAAGTGTAGCTAATTGACTACTGTAAATAATCATATTGTTATAAGTACCACTATAATTTGAATTTTACTTGGTACATTAAACTAATTATTAGGTGATTCCCAGCTTCAAGAAATCCTGTCAAGGGACTGGGAAGGTGGCTCAGTAGTAGAGCACTTGCCTTGCATGCATGAGGCCCTGGGTTCGATTCCTCAGCACCACATAAGCAGAAAAAAAAAGCCAGAAGTGGTGCTATGGCTCAAGTGGTAGTGCGCTAGCCTTGAGCTGAAGAGCTGAGGGACAGCGCCCAGGCCCAAAGCTCAAGCCCCACGACTGGACCCAAAAAAAAAGAAAAGAAAAGAAATCCTGTCAAATGTTTTGAATCTAGTTCTGAGTTGCTAGGCTTAGTTTGGGAATTTGATGATTTGTTGAACAATTTTAATGCTGACAAATCAAGTTATCAAGCAGATAACTTCAAATTAACAGACTCAGTTAATCTGAAGGTGTTTTAGAAAGCTGAACCCTTCCAGTCCCCAAACCACATGTTTTTTCCTAAGAATAATCTAACTAGTGTTTGTGGCTTTATTTGCAAAATGTTCCATTGCCAGGTCTAAATCTGTTATCTAATCAAAACCTCATCATTTTATAACTGGGCAGATGTTTACTAAATTATTCATTGCAATAAAGTGAATTGTGTATATGTAATTATTAAATGATAGAATGTCCTGCTAATCTCTGATTAGCTGAGGGAGTTTATAGATCTTTTATTTTATTTATTTATTTATTTTTGTGGGTTGTGGGGCCTGAACGCTGGGCCTGGGTGCTGTCCCTCAGCTCTTCAGCTCAAAGCTAGCGCTCTACCACTTGAGCCACAGCACCACTTCTGGCTTTTTCTTCTTATATGGTGCTGAGGAATTGAACCCAGGGCCTCATGCAAGTGAGGCAATCACTCTACCACTGAACCAACTTCCCACCCTTTATTTGTTTTTTTATTTTTGAGCCAGTGTCTGACTATGTAGGTGTCCTGCCTTAGCCTCCCTAGAACTGGGATTACAAGACTGCATGATCTTGCTGGGCTAATATATTTTTCCCCCAATAGATCTGAGAGAAACAGAATATGTGTGGATGTAAGATGCAAAATTTAATGAAACTCCAAACTGGGACTAATTTTATTATTACAGCTGGTTAAAAGTGGGTTTAGCCAGGTGCCAGTGGCTCATGCTGGTAATATTAACTACTCAGACGGCTGAGATCTGAAGATTGTGTTTCAAAGCCAGAAGGGGCAGAAAAGTATGTGATAAGACAGGTGCTGGTGGCTTATGCCTGTAATCCTAGCTTCTCAGGAGGCTGAGATCTGAGGATCACAGTTTAAAGCCTGCCTGAGCAGGAAAGTCCATGAAACTCTTTTTTTTTTTTTTTGGTTGGTCATGATGCTTGAACTCTGGGCCTAAGTGCTGTCCCTCAGCTCTTCAGCTCAAGGCTAGC
>NW_012267253.1:7643011-7780371 GCF_000151885.1 Dipodomys ordii | reverse complement strand
CTCTCCTGCCTGGGCTGGCTTTGAACCGCGATCCTCAGATCTCAGCCTCCTGAGTAGCTAGGATTACAGGCGTGAGCCACCAGCGCCCGGCCTCTCCCATCAATTATTAAAATTGATAAGATAATGTTAAAATATTCAATTGTAGTTATGAGCATTATGATTATGGACCAATCCACTGTAAACAAATCTGCTTTCCCCTTCCCTAAGTTCTGCCAGGTTTTGTTTTGGTTTGGTTTGGTTTTGCCAGTCCTGAGGTTGAATTCAGGACCTGGGAATTGTCCCTGAGTTTCTTTTGCTCAAGGCTATTTATCACTCTACTACTTGACCCTCAGCACCACTTCCAGCTCTTTCTGTTTATGTGATACTGAGGAATCAAACCCAGGGCTTCATTCATGCTAAGCAAGCACTCTACCACTAAACTACATTCCCAGCCTTAAATATCTTATTGTTTAAAAAATTATTTTTAGGGCTGGGAAGTTGGCTCAGTGGTAGAGCGCTTGCCTTGCATGCCTGAGGCCCTGGGTTCAATTCCACAGCACCACATAAGCAAAAAGAAAAAAGCCGGAAGTGGCGCTGTGGCTCAAGTGGTAGAGCGCTAGCCTTGAGCTGAAGAGCTGAGGGACAGTGCCCAGGCCCAGAGTTCAGGCCCCACAACTGGATAAAAAAAATAAATATATAAAAAATTATTTTTAGGGCTGGGAAGTTGGCTCAGTGGTAGAGGAGTGCTTGCCTTGCATGCCTGAGGCCCTGGGTTCAATTCCACAGCACCACATAAGCAAAAAGAAAAAAGCCGGAAGTGGCGCTGTGGCTCAAGTGGTAGAGCGCTAGCCTTGAGCTGAAGAGCTGAGGGACAGTGCCCAGGCCCAGAGTTCAGGCCCCACAACTGGATAAAAAAAATAAATATATAAAAAATTATTTTTAGCCAGGCATTGGTGGCTCATACCTGTCATCCTAGCTACTTATGAAACTGAGATCTGAGAATTGTGGTTCAAAGCCAGCCTGGGCAGGATGTTCCATTTTTTTTTTCCTTCCTAATCAGTCCCTACCCCTTCAAGTATGACTCTAATTCTGATGAGTCTCCCATCATAAGTTATGTTGCCTATTCTAGTATTCAAGGCCAAGCTCATATAACTTGGTCATATAATGTGCAATAACATAGGACTTCTGTAAAGTAGGGCCCCATACTTGGCTTACATGCTCTGTTGTGACAATTGTGAAGTACTTTAATGCTGCTGTAACAGGAGACCACACATGTTCATTTTGTACTAGGCTCTAGGCATTAACTAGGTGGTCCTGCTAAAACTTCCATATGAAAACGATCACAGAGTCAGGCACTTGTAAATCACATCTGTAATCTTAGCTACTTAGAAGGCTGAGAACTGAAAATTGTCTTTCCACTATCCCAGGATGCCACACTGCGTTACTTAGCCATTAGATCACCTTGCTTTCCTCCAGTCTATATCCAGTTCTGTCTTTTCCTAGCATTTCATGAGTTTTGTTTTGTTTTTGTTTTGGGGGTTTTTTTTTGGTTGGTCATGGGGCTTGAACTCTGGGTCTAGGTGCTGTCCCTCAGCTCTTCAGCTCAAGGCAAATGCTCTACCACTTGAGCCACAGCGCCACTTCTGGTTTTCTGGTGGTTAATTGGAGATTAAGAGTCTCATGAAGTTTCTTGCCTGGGCTGGCTTTGAACAGTGATCCTTAGATCTCAGCCTCCTGAGTAGCTAGGATTACAGGCGCGAGCCACCAGCGCCTGGCTCATGACCTTTTGAAGAATTCTGGTCAGATGTAGCTATAGATTAATTTTCACCTGGAATTTGTCTCAGGTGTTCTTATGAATAGACTGTGGTCATATGAATTGGGAGAAAGCATGCCATACAGGTGTCATGCCCTTCTTGTCAAATCCTATTGGCAAGTGAATGATTTCAAAATAATTTTTTACTGCTAATGTAAACCTTGATCCTTTGGATAAGGAAGTTATCTACCCCCCCCATTATTCCCCATTATCTCTGCTTCTCTCCTGCACCACCAAAATAAATAAATATTTCTACTTTTCCATGTTCTATTCATTAGAAATAGAAAGCTGAGAGTATAGTCCAGTAGTAGGACACATATTCAGCATAGTATGTGTAATGCCTGGGTTGGCTCACAGCACCACTTTAAAAAAAAAAAAAAAGGAAGAAATGAGTCACTGTGTCTATCTAGCCTGAAGGAGGGAAATTAAGTGCCACCTGTCAGAAGGTGGGACATGGATGGATTTGTGGATATTTTCAAACCATCAGACTTAAAATCAATATTCTGGAGGAGATAGTTGAGGAAAAAGATGTTCTGCTTTTTCTAAAAGCTTTGTGGTGTAGAAAATTTTTAGGAGGAGGAGGAGGAGAAGAAGGAGTAGAAAAAGAGGAGGGGGAGGAGAAGAAGAAGAAGAGGGGGGAGGAGTAGGAAGAGGAGGAGGAGGAGAAGAACAACAACAACAAGACGACAAGGAAAGGGGGAGAAGGAGGAGAAAAGGAAGAGGAAAAGAGGAAGAGGAGAAGGAGAAGAAGGAAGAAGCAGCAGCAGCAGCAGCTGAGCACAAGTGGCTCACACCTGTACTCCTAGCTACTCAGGAGGCTGAAATCTGAGGATCCCAGTTCAAAACCAACCTCGGCAGGAAAGTCCACCCAGACCCTGAGTTCAAGCCCCACAACTGACCAAAAAAAAAAAAAGGAAGATATAAGCAAGTCATTCAAGAGTAGAAAGCGAACTTTCCCTAGAAGTGTGATAATATTTTCAGACAATGTGGAGTGTGCATTTGAAATTGAGGGTCACTAGTTCAAAGTGAAATAGGTCAGCTACATTTTATGCTTTTTCTCTAGCAATGACCAGCTGCTTAGGTGCAGCCAATGACAGTGTTTGAATTCAACATGAATGAAGTATTCTGTGTCAGTATGTTAGAAAAAGAAGGACAAGGGGCTGGGAAGGTGGCTCAGTGGTAGAGCGCTTGCCTTGCATACATGAGGCCCTGGGTTCGATTCCTCAGCACCACATAAGCAAAAAGAAAAAAGCCAGAAGTGGTGCTGTGGCTCAAGAGGTAGAGCGCTAGCCTTGAGCTGAAGAGCTGAGGGACAGCACCCAGGCTCAGAGTTCAGGCCCCATGACCGGACCCAAAAAAAAAAAAAAAGGACAAGATAATTAAGGAAGGTGTCTGCAAAAGTGAAAGGAAGTTGGACACCTATGGCTTATACCTGTACTCCTAGCTATTCAGGAGGCTGAGATCTGAGGATAGGAGTTCAAGGCCAGCTTGGGCAAGCCTTGAACCAGCCTGGAAGCTCATCTCCAATTAACCCCCAAAATGCCAGAAATAAAGCTGTGGCTCAAGTGGTAACCTTGAGCATAAAAGCTCAAGGACAGCACCTAGGCCCTGAGTTCAAGACTCAGGACAAGAAAAAAAGGTAGAAAGAAAATGATTGGCAGGGCTGGGAATGTGGCTTAGTGGTAAAATATTTGCTTGGCATACATGAAGCCCTGGGTTCAATTCCTCAGTATCACATGAACAGAAAAGCCAGAAGTGGTGCTGTGGGTCAAGTGGTAGAGTGCTAGCTTTGAGCAAAAGAAACTCAGGGACAATGTTCAGGCCCTGAGTTCAAGACCCAGGACAAGAAAGAAAGAAAAGGGGCTGGGAAGATGGCTCAGTGGTAGAGCGCTTGCCTTGCATGCCTGAGGCCTTGGGTTCGATTCCTCAGCACCACATAAGCAAAATGAAAAAAGCCGGAAGTGGCGCTGTGGCTCAAGTGGTAGAGCGCTCACCTTGAGCTGAAGAGCTGAGGGACAGTGCCCAGGCCCAGAGTTCAAGCCCCACGACCGACAAAAAAAAAAAAGAATAAACCAAATCCGTAAGCAGGGCACTCTATGCTTTCCTATGCTTACAAATCCGTTTATGGAAAAGTTACAATATTTTGAAAACAATTTGTATTCTTTTGAACAGAATAAGAGAGGATTTAATTAAAAGCAGTGAGCTTTTCCTTCATATAAAATACTCTAGCTAATCCAACTCTGACAAAGAAAAAAAAAAAAACAGAAACGAGAAAGAAGAAGAAAGAAGAAAGGAGAAGAAAAGTTGAACACCGCCAATTAGTTCTGCATTTCTGGTTAACAAATCATGAGAATTAGGCATAAGAAAGGGGGAACTTCATGGTGTTTAGCAGTTATATTTATCATCAAGGTACTTGAGAGCTTAACCTGTAGATCTAACCTTGCTGATGTACAATCTGGATCCCCACTTTTTAGCCATGGGACCTTGAGTTTGGATTCTTTGAGAAACAGAACCTGACATAAGCCTTCAAGGATGAAAGCATCGATTTGAGAAGACCCTCAGGAAAACACTTCATAAGGGAGAGAGGAGGTGAGAGAGGAAAATTTAAGGATACCATACATGAATGTTATCAAGATAGTCCTCGGTAGGAGACCTGGCACCCCATATCACAGGGGTATGTGGGAAAAATGAAGGCTATTCCTCCTTAAAAAATGTATCTATCCAAGGAGGCAACAATGCTGGATAAGAAATGTACTCGTTATCTTGCCCATGTAATTGTAACTCCTCTGTACGGTATTCTCACAATAAAAAAATAATAAAAAAGAAAGAAAGAAAGAGAGAGAAAGAGAAGGAAGGAAGGAAAAAAGGAAGGAAGGAAGAAAGGAAGGAAGGAAGGAAGGGAGGAAGAGAGGAAGAGGGAAAGAAAATGAATGACCAAGGAACCCAACAGGCTTTGGAAGTAAAGATGAGAGCTGAAAGCAAGTTAGAGAATTGTTAGAACTCTCTAACTTTTGAGACAAGTTAGAGAATTGTGACAATGGCTGTGCTTGTGTGCTGAGCTGGAAGGATGGAGTTGGGCATTTGAAGGGGAAAGGAATGAAATCGTTTGGAAATGACAAGCTACAAGCTTGCTATAGCCTCAGGCCTTAGGGGACTGCTGATGTCAAGGGAAAAGTAGAAACTGCTTCAAGGAAACTTTTTTTTATTATCTTTCAGTAGTTGTACAAAGAAAGTCCCATTCTACAAAACAGTATATGAATACAAAGTGTCTGGTAACAATGTCACCCATGGCTCCTAACCTATCCCTTCTCTCACTTTTTTTTTAAAATTGAGATTAGGTGATTACATAAATTTCACATATTTCACAGTATTGTAGAATAGTGATACTTAGTTAAAGTCACAAACACATTTTAACCTTCACAAAGCAAATTGTCGTTATCATGGTCTATAGTTTGTGAATTCTGTGAGCTTTGACAATACAATTATTTCTTCCACATCAGGGGATATTTACATTTCTTTCCTTTTGCCTAATGTAAGCTGTTCCCCCCTTCCCTCTCATTCCTCCCTTCCTCAAGGAAACATTTGAAGTAATGGACAAGGCAACGGACTCAGGGGTATTGAGATATCTACCCAGCACACTCTGGATGACCAAGAATGCTTGTTTTTCCAGGAGTGAAGGAGGCCAATGGGAATATAAGGCACCATGGGGTTTCCCTAAGAAGCTGTTGGAAGGAGAAAGGAAATCAGTGTGCAGTCTATGAGCTTTTTTGCTCAATGCTAATACTCAATTACTTGAGCCACAACTCTATTTTGGGCTTTATGGTGGGTAATTGGACATAAGTATCTCATGGACTTTCTTGTCTGGGCTGGCTTAGAACCGTGATCCTCAGATCTCAGCCTCCTGAGTAGTTAGCATTACAGACACGAGCCACTGGCACCTGGAAAACTATGTGAATATTGAAGAGTTGGTAAGTTGGGGGCCTTCCAGATGCTTAGTTGTCCTGAAAAGTGTCAGATGGTGACGGCTTAGGGAGCGAGAGTCAGAAATGTTCTTTTTGAAAGTAAATATATCGTAGCATGGGGACTACCAAAGTGACTTTCCTAATAATAATGTCATTAATAGGTATTTCCTGGACATCTATTTAGTTTATAATTGAACCATTGAACACTGTGAAAAACAGGCAGTGTCCTTTCAGCCAGTTGAGAGAGGAGACGTTGGTTCCAGAGACTATGTTTCCTTAGATAGAAGGAAATAGAGTATGGCAAACAGAGCTGGACTTTCACCTTTGTTTTTATCAGGATCAGAAAGGGGTGAGTCTTTATGATAGGTCATTTACAGTGTGCGAAATAGCCCTGAGGAAGCTTGAGAGCTTTTTTTTTTCCCCAGACACAGCAGTATTCATGTTGAATACCTGTGAAGAAACCAAGACTAGATCCATAACTATGAGTAAGTTCCCTTTTCTATGGCCAGAAAGAGGCAAATAAATAAATAAAGACTGTGTTTTTTTTGTTTGTTTTTTTGTTTTTTGTCAGTTGTGGGGCCTGAACTTTGGGCCTGAGCACTGTCCTTCAGCTCTTCAGCTCAAGGCTAGTGCTCTACCACTTGAGCCACAGCACCGCTTCTGACTTTTTCCTGCTTATGTGGTGCTGAGGAATCGAACCCAGGGCCTCATATGCAAGGCAAGCGCTCTACCACTGAGCCACCTTCCCAGCCCCATCCCTCTCTGTATTTTTATCAAGCTGGTTGAGAGTAAATGCATTGGCTTATTGTAGGACACTGTAAGAAATCATACACACACACACACACACACACACACACACAAAGTAAAAAGAATAAAGGGAGGAAATAATGTATGCTAATGACAACAACGAAAGACTTTATACTGTCATCTTCTGGAATAGATAGAAAAAGATAACTAATTTTTAAAAAGGGGATGAAGGTATGGCTCAAGTGAGAAAGCATCAGCCATGAGCAAAAATTGCTAAGTAAGCACAAAGTCCTGAGTCCGAGTCCCCAAACTAGCTCCTGTCTGTTATCCTAGCTACTCAGGAGACAGAGATCAGAGATTTGCAGTTGGAGGCCAGCCTAGACAGAAAAATCCAAAAGACTATCTTCAATGAGCCAGTAAAAATAAAGAAAGAAAAAGAAAAGGGCTGGACTGGAGGCATGGCTCAGGTGGTAGAGAGCCAGCTGTGAATAAAAAGCTCTGAGTTCAAGCCCTAGTACTGGCACAAAAGAAAAGAAAGAGAGGGAGAAATAGACAGAGGGAAGGAGAGAGAAGGGGGAAAGAGAAAGAGAGAGGAAGGAAGGAAGAGGGAGGGAGAGAAGAAGGGAGGGAGGGAAAAGAAAAAACTAGATTGCTTTCTTTTCTGAAATGAGCTGTATAACCTAACTCCTGAGATGCTCTAGAAAAACACAGTATGTCACAAGAGTAAACTAGATGTCACAAATCTAATTTCATTTGGACTACCCAGGATGAGTGAGTTACTGAATGTCATAGGCCTGGCTAAGCCATATCCAATCTGCATGAGCACTGTACACAAAACTGGCTGAGAATGCTCCGGCGTGATCATTTCCTGGGGGCCTGGCTACGCCTGTCCTTTAACTCTAAGGATCATTAGTTGGAGAGGTGTGGGTGAGTAAGAGGAAGAATGACTGCAGAGAATTGTAGGAGGAAGTGAAAGAAGGAGGAATCGAGACTGGGAGTGGGGAGATAGGTTGCCCTGTCTTTATTGCTTCTCTGTTGACAAAAGGAAGGGGAACTTCCAGGGGTCTGGAGAGAAGTCTTATGAACACATAAAGTAATAACCACATTTCCATTTCCATGCAGGATTTATTAGGTAGACAGTCACTGGTTAGAATAGTTATTGGTGACCTAACAATATAAAGTTCTACAGAAAACATATACACAATAAGTGTCCTCCTTCCCCTGTTTCCCCCAAGAGTAAGTCACAGAACTTTCTAGAAGTCAGCTAGCAGGTAATGGATGAGTCACTACACAGTTGGAAACAAGGTGAAAAACCAAGTTTCCATATCCTCTTTCTTTGGTGGAAAAAAAAAAAAAGACAGGAAACTTAGCTTGTAGGTTTAAATGCTACAAATAGCTCCAAGACTACCTCAGAGTAATGAAAGGCTAGTAAGCCTTGAAAAGTACTTGCTTTCTATCCTAGCCAACAAAAGTCTTTGCAGGAGAAAACAGGGGCCCACTGCATGGACATCACTAGTTTGCAAGTATAGACAAGGCCACAGCCATATTTTGGTTTGTGCATCACCCTAGGGTAGTAATTTTCTGTTCAAAAGCACAGATAGCCATTCAGTGTGTGTTGTCGCCATGAAATTGAACAAGAATGTGAGAATTGGCCCACTTGGGGGCATTCAGAGTAATTTAAGGAGAATAATCTTCCTTCCTCCCTTCTTTCCTTCTTTCCTTCCTTCCTTCTTTCCTTCCTTCCTTCCTTCCTTCCTTCCTCCTCCCTCCTTTTCCCTCCCTCCCCTCTCTCCAGCCCTCCTCTCCCCCTTCTCCCTCTCTCTTCTCTCTCTCTCTGGGTCTCCCACTATGTAGTTGAGGCTAACTTTGAACTCTTTTTTTTGTAGGTTGTGGGGCTTGAACTCTGGGCTTGGGCGCTGTCCCTGTGCTCTTCAGCTCAAGGCAAGCACTCTACTGCTTGAGCCACAGCCCCACTTCCGATTTTCTAGTGGTTTATTGGAGATAAGAGTCTCATGGACTTTCTTGCCTGGGCTGGCTTTGAACTGTGATCCTCAGATCTCAGCCTCCTGAGTAGCTAGGATTACAAGCAAGAGCCACTAGCACCTGGCTTAACACTGAGCTCTTGCTTCTCTTGCCTCAGCCTCTCCACTGCTAGGATTGCAGACATATGGCACCATAGTCATCATCTTTACAGGAGGCCTTCACTCTTTCAGATAGGGTGTTAGTCTTTTTATCCAAATGACTATTATAAAAGAGTCTGTACTTTGCCTTCATCTTATAAAAAAAAATCCATCAGAATGAAAGCAATAAAACAGCCAAGCCCTTGTCACCATAGGAACCTTTTATATCTGCTTCCTATTGAGGATTTCTGGAAAATCAGAGATTCTGGTGCCCCCACCTTACTCACTAGGGATCCTGCTGACTTCTGACTCCCACCTGTCACCCTAGCAAGCAGTTCCCAGAATAAAACAACCTGGCATTGGCATTATGTACACCCAGTGCTTAAATGTTACAGGTCATGGGTGTATTTGTGTACAATCACTCAGAAATCAGAAGCTCTACCATGGGTCAAGGGACACATACTATTAAGGACAATTCTAAATGGGGACTTGAGTTCACGAAGCCCTGTGGTTACCCCAGAAATTGCTTCTGTCTGGTCCCGGTTCTGGTTCTCATTGTAATTGCAACAGGACTTGTTGAAACAACGGGACCTTCTGAAAACAGAGCAGCAGGCCAAGAACATGGCCCTGCCTCCCAGTCATCACCTAAAGCACTTTGAATGGAACCTTAGGTTAGTCCTTTGTCCACCAAACTCACATAAGAATTCACGCTAATGCTTAGTTCATAACCAATAGTGCTTAGTTGGTTTGTGAAGGATCCATGCTACTGGTAAACTGGTTATTTCCAGATGCTTTCTGCCCAGTTAGATGTCCCCCTACCACCCCCTCCTCCAGGTGCCCAGCCCAGTGAACTTATCTACTCAAGGCCCTTATTGGGGCATCACCTCATCAGCATCCCCCAAGTGGACATCCAGATTCTCAAAAGTCTTTCTTCTGGACACAATCCCAGGCTTAAGTTCTCCGTTAAGAAATTAGAAGGGCTGGGAAGGTGGCTCAGTGGTAGAGCGCTTGCCCTGCATGCCTGAGGCCCTGGGTTCGATTCCTCAGCACCACATAAGCAAAAAGAAAAAAAAAGCCGGAAGTGGCGCTGTGGCTCAAGTGGTAGAGCGCTAGCCTTGAGCTGAAGAGCTGAGGGACAGCGCCCAGGTCCAGAGTTCAGGCCCCACGACTGGACCCAAAAATAAATAAATAATGGGCTAGGAAGGTGGCTCAGTGCACGCTTGCCTTGCATGCATGAGGCCCTGGGTTCGATTCCTCAGCACCACATAAGCAGAAAAAAAAAGCCGGAAGTGGCACGGTGGCTCAAATGGTAGAGTGCTGGCCTTGAGCTGAAGGGCTGAGGGACAGTGCCCAGGCCCAGAGTTCAGGCTCCACGATCAGACCAAAAAAAAAAAAAAAAAGGAAAGAAAAGAAAGAAATTAGAGCTAGGCATAACATGTAATTACACATGTAATCCTAGCTACTCAGGAAGCTGAGCTCTAAGGACCGTGGGCAAGAAAAGTTGGTGAGATTCTTATCTCCAATAAACCACCAAAAGGGGCTGGGAAGGTGGCTCAGTGGTAGAGTGCTTGCCTTGCATGCATGAGGCCCTGGGTTCGATTCCTCAGCACCATATAAACAGAAAAAGGCCGCTGTGGCTCAAATGGTAGAGTGCTAGCCTTGAGCTGAAGAGCTGAGGGACAGCACCAAACCCCCACAAAACAATATGAAACAAAAAAAACCCAAAATGCTGGGAGTTGTGGCTCAAGTGGCAGAGTGCTAGTATTGAGCAAAAGAAGCTTAAGAGACAGCACCTAATCCCTGGGTTTATGCCCCAAGATTGGCACAAAACAAAATTATTGGAGTTGGGTTGGTGGCTCATGCCTGTAATCCTACCTACTCAGGAGCCTGAGATTTGAGTACCAAGGTTTGAAGCCATCCCAGGCATGTAAGTCCTTGAGACTCTGATCTCCAATAACTACCAAAAAGCCAGAAATGGAGCTGTGGCTCAAGTGATAGTGTGCTAGCCTTGAGCAAAAAGTTCAGGGAAAACCAGGCACTGGTGGCTCATGCCTGTAATCCTAGCTACTCAGGAGGCTAAGATCTGAGGGTTGTGGTTTGAAGACAGCCTGCTCAGGAAAGTCCGTGAGACTCTTATCTCCAATTAGTCCCAGAAAAAAAAAAAAACACAAATGGTGCTGTAGCTCAATTGGTAGAGTGTTAGCTCTGAGCAAAAGGAGCTTAGGGACAGCATCCAAGCCCAGGATTGACACTAAGAAATTATTAGAGGTCATAAATATGCTAGTTGTGTTATACGTCCCAGTTTAAATAACCATATCTGAACAAAATCCTCCTGGAAACAAAGTTTTATCCAGAAGAAGCTTAGGGATGGTGGGAATCTAAGGTACAAAAGCATGGCTTTGAGGGACATGTTTGAGACTGGTCATTTATAACCAACTTTCATGGCCTTTCTAGTCATTCTGCTGAAGCACATGGATTAATTTGTAACATATTTTAAGCACTTATTTAATTTATATATAAGAAAGTCTGTACTAAGTGCTAACAATACCCAGGAAGTGAAAGATATAGGTAAGCCCTGTTCTTGAGAAGCTTCCACAGATGAGAGAGATCAGATGCTCATGATAAGTTAGAAAAAAAAATTAAAAAAAAAAACCCAACTAGGCAATTGAACCCATGCACAACATTAAGTTTTTCAGAAGGGGGGAAAAAAGCCAGGTGCTGGTGGCTTATACCTCAAATCCTAGCTACTCTGGTGGCTGAGATCTGAGGATCATGATTCTAAGGCAGCCTAGGCAAGAAAATCCATGAGACTCTTACTCTCCAATTAGCCACAAAAAGCCAGAAGTAGAGCTATAGCTCAAGTGGTAGAACACTATAGCCTTGAGCAAAAAAAAAAAAAAAAAACCCTCAGGGACAAAGCCCTGAGTTGGGGGTGGGGGTGGGGTTGGATGAGGAGATGCTCAAATCCATCATAAGGCTGGGAAACTTATCTCTAAGAAATTAAATTCCGGAAGTGCCTTTCAGAGAACCCTAATCACTTTTCTCTCATGGATCCAAAGTTCAGCCTGGATACAGATCTGCTCTTGAACACCAAAGCAAATGATTATTATTTGAAAGTATTCATGATAGACCAATGCGTAAGCATTTCAGTTCAGAGTATACTTGGCTAACAATTAAGCATCCTCGTAGGCTAGTGCTCTACCATGTTGAGCCACAGCACCACTTCCAGTTTTCTGGTGGTTAAATGGAGATAAGATTCTCACAGACTTGTCTGCCCTGGCTGACTTTGAATCTAGATCCTAAGATCTCAGTGTCCTGAGTAGCTAGGGTTACAGGTATGAGCCACCAGCACCCAGCTTTATTATATGTTTTAAGTCCTCATGTAAGTACATTCTTAACAACTTATAAATTTTTTTTACACAAAACAACTTCAGTAATTTGTGAAATAATAGCTAACATGCCTGCATCAACTAATTTAAAACTCTTCCATTGTAATATTTATATTTCAGTAGTTAAAACTGACAAAAAAATGTTTATGTATCAAACTTGAGCATTTAACTTTGTGTGTGTGTATTGGTCCTGAGGCTTGAATTCAGGGCCTAGATGCTGTTCCTGCTCAAGACTAGCACTCTATTATTTGACCCACACCTTCTCTTCAGGCTTTTTGATGGTTAGTTGTAGATAAAAGTCTCACAAAGCCAGGCCTCCTACCTGTAATCCTAGCTACTCTGGAAGCTGAGATCTGAGGATCACAGTTCAAAGCCAGTTCAGGCGGTAAAGTGAGTGAAACTCTTATCTACAATTGACCACAAGAAAATGGGAAGTAGTGTTGTGGCTCAAAGTGGTAGAGGGCTAGCCTTGAGCAAAAGAGCTCAGAGAGTTAAAGACCCATAACTGAGGGGGAAAAAAAAGTCTCACAGACTCCTGTTCAAGATGGCTTTAAACTGTAGTCCTCAGATCTCAGCCTCCTCAGTAGGATTACAAACATGAGCCACTTACACCCAGCATCTTTTAGTACCTATTAAAATGAATTTCTCTGTTTTCTCATCTATCTCTCTTTTCTCTGGGATCTGGAAAGTATCTGAAACTCCATGATAGCCCTCCATTATCTAGAAGAGAACTCAAGGAAACAGAACAGGGTAAGAACCCAAGGCAAAACTGCAAAAAGACAAGGCAGACAAACTCAACATTGAAGAATAAAAATGAGAAGTTTACTGCTTTATTTTCTGCAAAATTTAAATTCAGCCTGCCCAACGGATTTTATTTCTGTGTTGCATCTTGCTCTTATTGAATGTGTGTGTGTGTGTGTGTGTGTGTGTGTGTGTGTGACAGTCACAAAATTCCAAAGAACAGAACCCCATCATAAATAAGCTAAAACAAACAGTTTGACTCTACTCAGTGGAAACTGATGGACCCACAGTCAAACAAGACCTTACCTGATTTCCTGAGTCTTCTAAATTGGTCTTATTATCCTGAGATTTGCATTTTTTAGACAGTCTCAAATAACAAAAGCACTCTCTTTGTCTGTACTCTGTTGCTGTTACAGGCTTTTGTCCCCAGCACAGACTTTCCCCCAGAGATCCTTTTATCCCTACCTAGGGGCAGCAATTAAAGGCTTGAAGGCAAACAGAGGGTTGGAATGGAGTTTTGCCCCTGGCTGGGGCTGCTGGAGGTGGCAGAGGAGACCTGAAAAGACTAAGATGGAGAAAGAGGGCATAGACTGGACTAGCAGATACTTTAGACATCCTCAAGCATGCTCTGGCTTAAATTAGTCCTTTTAGGTTCCCGAGTTAATTTTTAATACCCTTTGGTAGAAATTCAGACCTGTGTAACAGTGGCATCCATACCTCAGGCTAGCTTCCACAGCTCTAGCTCTTTGTCCCCAAGTCTCCTCCCCTCTCTTTGTCTCCTGGCCCCTGGGGAAGGCTGGAGACGATCACGTGCTGACTGGGGCTGGGTTCACGGCCTAGCCCAGGCACTCCCTGAGGGAGGGACCAGGTTTTCTAGTATTTCAGGCGGCCCCATTTTTCTCTTGTACCTTTTGTTTTTGTTGTTGTTTGTGGCAGTGAGAGACCACAACCCTGGGAGTCCCTCACCCTCCAGTTCCAGAATCCAATTTCTTACAATGTTTTTAAGGTCAGTGGAAATTTTTTTTTTTTAAAGTAACATTAAACGAATATATTGTTAATGCAGAAAGGAAGCTTTTTTCAAGTTTTCTCTAAAATCCTGCTCACTTGTAGTTCTCAGATGTTGAAAGACATGAATAATATTTATTTCTAAGAAATGCAGCAAATTGAAGTGCTTGTGGAAAAAAAATAAAAACAAACAAAAGTCACTAAAGATCTTTCCTTTATTGATAACCTTTTCTCTCTCTAAAAAAATAAAAACAAACAAAAGTCACTAAAGATCTTTCCTTTATGATAACCTTTTCTCTCTCTCTCCTCTCTCTCTCTCTCTTTCTTTCTGGGTGCTGGTACTGGGGCTTGAACTTAGAACCTAGGTGCTGTCCCTTAGCTTTTTCTGCTCAAGGCTGACAATCTGTCTCTTGAGCCACAACTCCACTTCTGCTTTTTGTTGGTTAATTGAAGGTAAGAGTCTCAACGACTTTTCTGCATGGGCTGGCTTTGAACCTCAGTCTTCAGATCTCAGTCTCCTGGGGAGCTAGGATTACAACTGTGAACCACCAGTGCCAGGCTAATTACTCCTTAAATTGTTCTTCATATATCATCCCAAACAAGTAGTTATTTCCTAGCATGTTGTTTCTAATTCTGGTGAAATTGTGGGGCACATATTTCATTAACACTCTGATTGTTCTAACCAAGATGTTAAATCTGAGTTAGTTTGTCTAATATTAGAGAAATGGTTCTTCATACCTAGGCCTCTGTGCCTGGGATCTAACAGGTACTGAAGGATAGAGACTGGCTGAAACAATGAAGAAGAAGCTGATAGCTGGAGGTTTTGAAAAAAAAAAAAAACAATAGGAAAATCCCCTCACTATTCAGTAAGAGTAGATTGCACAGGGACTATTATGCTCTTAGGAGCTGGGAAGGTAGTTGAGGATGTGAGTACTTGCTCAGCATGTTCAAGACCTTGGTTCAATCCTGTCAAAATAAAAACTTAAAAAATTAATAATGGGCCAGACGCCTGTGGCTCATACTGTAATCTTAGCTACTCAGGAGATTGAGATCTGAGGATTGTGGTTCAAAGTCAGCCTGGGCAGAAAGTCCATGAGACTCTGCTTCATTAACCAGTAAAAAGCCACAAATGGACCTGTGGCTCAAGCCATATAGTGCTGTATTTGAGCAAAAAACCCTGAGGGGAAGTGCTGAGGCCCTGATTTCAAACCCCAGTACTGGCATAAACACAAAAAAAGTAACAATAGTATGCTGGATGCTGGTGGGTGGCTCACACCTATAATCCTAGCTACTCTGAGATCTCAGGATCACTGTTCAAAGCCATCCCAGACAGGAAAGGCCATGCAAATCTTATCTCTAATTAACCACCAAAAACACACACAAGTGGCACTGTAGCCCAAAGTGTTAGAGCACTAGTCTTGTCTGAAGAACTCAAGGACAGTGCTCAGTCCCAGAGCAAGTCCCGTGACCACCTCACCCCCCCAAATTCATTTATCAAACTTCAGGACTATTGATGTTTCTGGCTGGATCTTTGTTACTGGAGACTATCTTAAGACAGCATAGGGAGATATTTTGCAACATCCCTGGCTACTGTCTGCTAAGTCCTTTAGTTATGACAACCAGAAATGTCCCTGATTGTTAAAATTGCTCCAAGTTGAGAACCACTGCTTCAGGGAAGTCACCTTGCATGGAATTCTCCACATAGAGGCCAGGATGACTACTAATCTAATAGAACCAAACAAGAAAGTCCATGGCAGTTTATGTTATGAGTGTTTCCTTAGATTTGAATAAATGGACTTCCTCCTTAAGGCTGCAGGCCTTAGAGAGTCCTCCTCTAGGCTTCTTCCAGTCCTGTCTCTTCAGAGATCAACAGAGCTAAGAAAAAATACCCATGTTCTCTGTCCTAGACCACATTCTGAGTACCTAGAACACGATCTTTCTTGCATAAAATGATCAAATCCACACTGAAGACTTACATGCCCCCCTCCCCCCTCTGCCGGTCCTGGGGCCTGAACTCTGGGCCTGGCCAGTCTCTCAGCTCTTCAGTTCAAGGCTAACACTGTACCACTGAGCCACCTTCCCAGCCACACCACCTCTTCCGCCCCCGCCCCCCCCCCCACCGCCCCTGGCTCTTCTTTTTTCTTTCCTTTTTTGTGCCCAGCCTGGGGACTGAACTCAGGGCCTAGGCACTATGGTTCCCTGAGCTTTTTCACTCAAAGCTAGTGCTCTACCATTTTGAGACACAGCACCATTCCCAGCTTTTTGGTAGTTAATCGGAGATAAGAGTCTGACGGACTTTCCTGCCTGGGCTGGCAGGTATTGAACCACTATCCTCAGATCTCAGCCTCCTGAGTAGCTAGGATTACAGGCGTGAGCCACTAACACCCAACTTCAGACTCTTCTTCTTCTTTGTATTTTTGTCAGTTGTGAGGACCATGCTACTAGAGGCTTAATTAAGGACAGGAAGTGTCCATTTTGGCAATGTAGATAAAGTTCAGTTATGCTGGCCATGCTCTTGCCTTGTTAGGAAAGAGTCTGCCTCCTTCTCAAGACCCCAACTCTCTCACAAAGTTCATTAGCAGTTCCACAGCCTCTGCATACCTTTTCTACATTTCTCACCTGTGTAAAAGGTCATGCTGAGGGGCTGGGAAGATGGCTCAATTATAGAGTGTTTGCTGTGCATGCATGAGGCCCTGGGTTTGATTCCTAATCACCACATAAAGAGAAAAGGCCCGTAGTGGCACTGTGGCTCAAGTGGTAGAGTGCTAGCCTTGAGCTGAAGAGCTGAGGGACAGCGTCCAGGCCCAGACTGACAAAAAACAAAAACAAACAAACAAAAAAGGTCATGCTGAGCCCTGTCTCCAGGTGGAAATCCAAAAGGGAAGAGAACCTAGGAGCCCAGAGAATGGCCCACTATGTAGGTCTGGACAGCTCATATCACCCCACCCACTACTGCCCCAAGAAAATCATCAGCATTCTCGGTTGGTGTCTTCTCTGCCTGACTCCAACGGACCCAAGATTTCCTTCTCTGGGCTGTGGACTCTGGTCAGACATTGCCTCCTCCGCAGTGAAGCGGGCCTGCTGATTCTCCTCCAGATAGCAATGAATCATTCTTTTGATTTTGAACCCTGACAGCCTGTTACTCACATCTTGACTAAATACTGACCTTTCCAACTACACCTAGGAGAAAGAGTTCCCCAGAGGCAGCGAACAGCTGATTCATGTGACTACCTCAGTGGGCTTAGTGTATGCTGCTCCAAGGCTTTTCCTCCCAGAGTCAATTAATTTAAAAATATAACCAGGTTGGGATTCAAGTTGCTAGATTGAGGAGAAAACCAGTCCAACCAGTTCCACCCTTCATACTTTCTCCTCCACTAAGATCCTGAACGGTTTGTTTTGTCTACTTAATGCCTCCTGTCAACACTCATTTCCTTCTGGCTCAAACGACTTCTTTACCTTGTAAGACTGGGAACATCTGGAAAAGAAAGTTTTAGGAATTTATTAACTTCAGGGCTGATATAACTAAGTACCACAAATTTGACAACTTAAAACAAAAGAAATGTATTGTTTTCCTTCCTTCCTTCCTTCCTTCCCTCCTTCCCTCTCTCCCTCCCTCCCTCTCTCCCTCCCCCCTTCCCTCCCTCCTTCCCTCCCTCCTTCCTTCTTTCCTTCCTACTTGTGCCAGTACTAAGTGTGGAACTCCAGGCCTAAGCTCTGTCCCTAAGCTTTTTTACTCAAGGCTGGGTCTCAACCACTTAAACCACAGTTCCACTTCCAGCTTTTTGCTAGTTAACTGAAGATTAGAATCTCATGTACTTTTCTTCCTAGGCTAGGTTTCAACTGTGATTCTCAGATCTCAGCCTCCTGAGTAGCTAAGGTTACAGGTGTAAGCCATTGGCATCTAGCCAAAGTCCAAAATCAAGGTATTGACAGGTTTCCTATTTCTCTAAAGGCTCCAGAGAAATCTACCCCCTGGCTTCTTCCTACCTTCTGAGGGTGTTTCTTAGTGTGAAGATATGCTGTATATTATGATAGTGCTGGTCCTCAAAGCCAGGGATTTGCATGTGCAGCCAGGGATTTGCATGTGCTGGGCAAGTGTTCCACCACTGAGCTACATCCTCAGCTTCCTCTGCTTGTTTCTGAGATGGTCTCAGGTGGTCCTCAAACTCCTGGCTCAGGTGGTTTTCTGGTCTCAGTCTCTCAAGTAGCCAGGACCACAGGCATAAACCACTGCATCTAACTTCTTCCTTCTGTTTACTAGAACACATCATTGACTTAGGGCACACTCATTATGACTTGATTACATCTAAAAGATCTTACCTCCAAATAAACCCACATCCATGAGAATAAAGGTGAGGACTTGAGCACATCTATTTAGGAGATATAATTCTACCCATCCCACCCTTACGTAAAACTCTGTTGGTGCATGTGTGGCTCTAGGGCTATATGAACTTGACCTCACATCTCATCTCCACAGGAAGTGTTGCAATCTGCAAGGTTTGATTTGTGTCCAGGCTCCCCTATAAATGCAACAATGTTAGATAGATTGTTTACCCCGATACCTTCCAATGTTGTCATATCTCTTCATAATTTAAGAATCTTACAACAACATGCTGAATTTCCATTTCCTCTCCCTATGTTTTGGCGTATTTATTTATTTGTCAGTTGTGGGGCTTGAACTCAAGGCCTGGGCACTATCCCTGATTTCTTTTGCTCAAGGCTGGCTCTCTATCACTTGAGCCACAGCAACACTTCCAGTTTTCTGATGGTTAAATGGAGATGAATCTCCTCAATCCTCAAATCTCAGCCTCCTGAGTAGCTAGAATTACAGGTGTGAGCCACCAGTGCCTGGCTACACATTTCATTTTTATATGTATTGTTACTCCTATAATAGTCAGGCACTGATGAGCTGTAATCCTAGCTGCTCAGGAGTCTGGGAACTGAGGAAGGAGATTCAAAGCCAGTCCAGGCAGAAAAGTCCTAGAGATTCATATTTCCAATTGATTGGTAAAACACAACACAACAAAAATAAAAATAAAACTTTAGACTGGAGATGTGGCAGAGTGCCAGTCGTGAGCAAACAAAAGTCATGAATAAGAGCAGGAGGCCAAGTTCAAAACCTAGTACCAATACATACCCCACACCAACCACCCTTCCATACTACTTTTTTTTTTAACTTTAAATGATATCAGATTTTGAAAATCATTGTCTATTACAATTTCAAGTATTTTTTTCTACCTTTCATTTTGTGGAGCAGTTATATGAGGCTACTTAATATTGTCTGATACATCACTTTTTTTCTGGCTCCTTTAGGTTGGTTGATTTCTTTTGGTGTAGTTCAATTAATCATTATTAAAAATCACAGATATCCCACTGTGCTCTAGAACATTGGAATATTAGGAGTTATTCTTTATATCTAGCAATACCCCCATAATTCTTTAACTATGTCTTCTAATACCTCTTTTTCCTCCACATATATATATATATATACATATATATGTATATATGATGTGCGTGTGTGTGTGTGTGTGTGTGTGTGTGTGTGTGTGTGTATGTATTTTTTTTTTTTTTGCCAGTCCTGAGCTGCTTTTTTTCCAGGCTAGTGTTCCACCACTTGAGCCACAGCACCACTTCTGGCTTTTTCTTTTTCTTTTTTTTTTGTTGGTTGTGGGGCCTGAACTCTGGGCCTGGGTGCTGTCCCTAGGCTCTTCAGCTCAAGGCTAGCACTCTACCACTTGAGCCACAGTGCCACCTCCGGCTTTTTCTGCTTATGTGGTGCTGAGGAATCAAACTCAGGGCCTCATGCATGCGAGGCAAGCCTGGTTTTTTCTATTTATGTGGTACTGAGGCTTCATGCATGCTAAGCAAGTACTCTACCACTTAGCCATATTCCCAGCCCTATTCCTATATTCTTGTCCTTGAGTTAAAAATCTTGACACTGTACCTGTATTTGTTTATTTATTTTGAGATAGAGTCTAATTTTTAGTCTAGACTAGGCTCAAAGTTAATCTTTTGTCTCAATCTTCTTAGTGCTAGAATTGTAGGCATGGATCAGCTTACCAGATCATAGTAGAAATTCTACATACATTTCTTCTTTTCTTTTTTTGCCATCTGAGACCAGAACTCAATATCTGACACGTTAACTCATTGGCTGTCACTCTACCACCTGAGCCACGCCTCAAACCCCCAAGGAATTCTTGATAAATGTTAAACTGCCTTGCACTGTCCCTATCCTGGATATTTGACATCTCAAAGAAGGCAAAATTTTAATAGGTATCAAACTTTATATTTTAAAAAATCTAGTCTCGAGTGTTGTTGTTATAATATAGTTTCTAATTTCTCTCATCCCACTCTGGATTTTCTCTCCTAAATGTCTGTCAAACATACCTTTGCTTCCATGGTCACCTCTGTAATCCAAGGGAGTGTCCATACCCTGGAATCCTGAAGGATTCTGGACCTTTAAGGTTCTCTTTTCTAGGATTATCAGATCCAGATTGACTTTTCTTGCACAGAAGGCCCAAAAGATCCTTGGCCTCTGCTTGTTTCCAGATAGAGCAATGAGCCCACACCCCCTTTTCTATCTTCAGGGCTCCTGTGGGAGTTAAAGAAACTGGGTCCATAAATGGCTTTGATTTCCTGGTCTGAGCCAGTGTTTGTATTGGGAGTCTGATGAGACACTTCTCAGCAGACAGCATTATTGAATGGAGTGGGACTTTTGACATAGTCCATTCAAATCCATGAGAACACACAGAGAAGGAAAGAGCTCAGGAAGGAGTAGGGGTAGCCCCAGCAGTCAAAGGGGGTCAGAGCCCTGGGGAGTTATTTGGGCCAAAAAGGAAACATATCATGGCCCTTGGGCTCCATCAAGCTTGTGGCAATACAGCAAACCTGACATTGGAGCTCAGTGAAGCCGGAGGTAACCTCCTCAGAGCCCAGCCCATTGTAGATTATGAGCACTGGAGAGATTGTTTATCACCAGCGAAGTCCTCAGGGGAGACTCTGCTTGGACAGACACCCGAGAATGCAGTTCTGCGATGAGATCACCAGAAGCTACCTATGAAGGAGACAGTGTTTGGCAGAGGGTGGCTGACCAAACCCAGCTGGGTGTGTTCTGTTCCTGTGCTATCTGGTTAGAGTCAGCCACCTAGGCGGCTCATTCTCCCTAAATCTAACATGTCCTCCTGAAAGCTAGGAGTCCCACTGTAAAATTGAGCCCCTTGGGTTATTTTTCCATTGTTAAAATCTCATCATGAATGGTGGATGGATTTACTTCTCCACCATATTTCAATGAGGGCTTCTAGCTGAAAACCACACTTGCCCTGAGGAGGTGTAGAAATAAGATGTGAGGGATCAGGCTGAGACTGAGAATCAAGGTTTGAAGCCTAGTGCAGGCAGAAAAGGCTGTGAGACTCTTTTTTTTGGGCCAGTCCTGGGCTTGAGCTCAGGGTTTAGGCACTGTCCCTGAGCATCTTTTGCTCAAGGCTAGCACTCTATCATTTGACCCACAGCACCACTTCCAGCTCTTTCTGTTTATGTGGTACTGAGGAATCAAACCCAGGGCTTCATGAATGCTAGGCAAGCACCTACCACTAAGCCACATTCCCAGCTCTGTGAGGCTTATCTTCAATTAACCACACAAAAGCCAGAAGTGAGCTGGGTGCCAGTGGCTCATAATTATAATCCTAGCTACTCAGGAGGTGAAGATCACAGGATAGCTCCTGTAAGATTTTTTTTTTTTTGTCAGTCATGGGGCTTGAACTCTGTGTCTGGGCACTGTCCCTCAGCTCTTAAGCTCAAGGAGAACACTCTACCACTTGAGCCACAGCGCCACTTCTGGTTTTTTGAGCGATTTATTAGAAATAAGAGTCTCACGAACTTTCCTGCTCATGTTGGCATTGAACCATGATCCTCAGATCTCAGCCTCCTGAGTAGCTAGGATTATAGGTGTGAGCCACCAGCACCCAGCTTCCTGTGAGATTCTCACCTCCAATTAACTACTCTAAAACCAGAAGTAGAGCTGTGGTTTGACATGGTAGAGCCCTAGCCTTGAGCAAAAGAGTTCAACGACAGCACTCAGGCCCTGAGTTCAAGCCTCATGACTGACAAAACAAAACAAAAAAAGCCAGAAATAGAACTATGGTTCAAATGGCAGTGTCAGCCTTGAGGGGAAAAAAGCCAAGGGATAGCGCCCCAAGTCTTGAATTCAAACTCCAGATCTAGCACCCCCCCCAAAAAAAAAGGGGATAAAGAGGGCTGTGTAGGATTGCTCTTACAGACTGAAACCATCATTCCCAGAAGAGTCTAGAATGCAGAGCTCAGGGCGTCCTGAGGTTTTTAGCTGCCAAATCCCAGCAGGTAGCATGTGCTAGCACTTACTGTGGATTGGAGCAGAGTGAAGGAAAGAAAACACCCCACACTGGAAATTCTCTGCCACTCACAGGCATATAGAATCCCCGGGGACTCAGTTACAGGCCTGGACAGTGGGACTTGTAACTACAGAGGAGAGCTGGGAGATAAAGCCTCAGATCGGAGCTGCTGTTGTTTCTGGAAGCAGGGACTCAGGATGGACTGACTTGACCTGCCTTCAAGGTAGTATTGATGGGCAGGTATGCAAGAAGGCTCTTCACCTCCTGAAATGATTTCCCCACCTGCTCACTGAAGCCTGGCATTCCTTTTTTTTTTTTTTTTTTAGCAGGGAACAAAGGAGTTCATTACAGAGTGAAGGAGCAAGCTTAAACAAATAACCTGGGAAGACAGAGAAAGAGAAAGAGGGTGTGTGTGTGTATGTAATTTTCTTCAAGGACATCTCAATGAGGAAATTAGATCTTCCCCTCACAATGGAAGCCATTTTAGAACGCCTTTTAGGTTTTCCACCCTTAGGAATCTGAGGAAAGGAAGGCCTTTCTTCTATACAGGATGATAAAGGACATCGGAATCACCTGGGGGACCCAAAATTCTTGATTGGAGTCTTTTCCTAGTCGTTGAACTCCCACTCTGTAATGCAGTGCTGCCCTCTGCTGGCAGCAGTGTGGTAACGCTCACTGAAAAACAAAAAAAAAAAACAAAAACAAAACAAAATCCAAGGTGAAATTCCAAGTTTCTTCTTCTCTATCTTCCAAGCACTGAGGAATGGACTCTGCACAAGTTGTGGAAGGCAAATCAAATAGGGAATGATTCTATGGCCTCAGAAAACACTTTAGTGTCTTAGCAAATTAAGCCACAGTGGTTTGAATGTTCAAAGCACAGTAGCTCTGAACTCTACCGGCTCACCCACCCTTGTCTGGCTACCAAAGACTCCAGCACAGAGATGCTTCCCTTAGAGATTCTTTCTAAGCACAGAGAGCCCACAGCATGGGCTGTGGACGTTATGCAGTTTTGGCTCATTAGATTTTTGGCTCATTAGATCCTGCAATGATGCTTAGCCTTTGAAAGGAAGCTGATTTAAATTTTTTCAATGCTAGGGATTGAACCCAGGACCTTGTGCATACTAGGTAAGTGCTTTACCACTGAGCCACATGCCTAACCTTTAGTTTGGGAGACAGGATCTCACCATGTTTAGTGTAAAAACACTCTGTGGAAGGCAAAAGCACAAGACCCTATCTGAAAAAATAAATTAAAAGCAAAAGGACGGAGATGTGGCTCAAGTGGTATAGAACAAGACCCTAAACTCAATCCCTAATACTACCAAACCAAACTAAAGAGTCCTATACTGAGAGTTTAAAACTCTATATCTACTGTCTTGGAACTCTTAATTTTTTTTTTAACCTTTGTATTTATGTGGTTTTTTGTTTGTTTGTTTTTGCCAGTCCTGGAGCTTGAACTCAGGGCCTAGGCACTGCCCTTGAGTTTCTCTGCTCATGGCTAGCCCTCTACCACTTGAGCCACAGCACCATTTCTGGCTTTTTATGTGAGACTGAGGAGTCAAACCCAGGGCTTCAAGCATGCCCAGCAAGCACTCTACCTCTAAGCCACATTCCCAGCCCCATGCATTTGTGTTTTGTAAAAGGAGAAGTCCTGTGGGACAGTGAAGCGTGTGGTGGGATTTGGTCATGCACAGCCTACTTCCAAATAGCTCCCTGCCTCCCTGTACCATGATCCTGGTTCATTGGACCATGCTTGGCTTTCCCTTCCCTGGTCTTGCTCTGGGATGGAGACTTAATGGAGTTTTAGTCCTCTCCCATCAGCTCAGGTCTGGAGGCTCATGGGAAGAAGGACTGGCATCCTCACTCTGGCAGGACCATGGTATATCAGTCTGGAGAAGGAATCCTGGAGTTGATCGGAGTCCACATGCAGCCCCAGGCAGCCCACTCCCATGTCCATCCCCAGTGCCTAGGGTCTTCATTCACTCTACAAATATCCCAGAGCCCAAGGGAAAAGCAGACCTACATATAGCAAAACAAACCATCTCCATGAGAGGAAGACAGGAAAAGGCTTTCCATCCTCATGCCTAGAATGGCACTTTGGCCCCTGCTTTTCGAACAAGGGGCCCCACTTGTCCAGTCCATGCACAGACTTGTAAATGAGGTCACTGGCGCTGGCTGGAACAGAGGGTAGAACATTCTGGTATTGTCTACGTGGCATCTCAAGTTACTGGGCTCTTGATAAACATGTTTTATCAACTTTTTCTCAGTACAGATGAGTAACTTCTCTAGAGATGATGTGATGGGCCACACAAAGAGCCACTGGGAGTTAGAGAATCAAGAGCGAGAACAGGCTTGCAAAAGCAGATCAGGACATATTTGCTGCTGTGTTTATGAATAAAGAATGGCTACAGCAGACTAAAGGAAAGGGCAGAGCATGGAGTTAGCATGTGGCCAGCACCATGGATTTAGTTCCCAGCACAATAGAGGAGGAGGAGGAAGAGGAGGAGGAGGAGGAAGAGGAGAAGGAGGAGGAGGAGGAGGAGGAGGAAGAAGAAGAGAAAGGAGGGGATAGAGGGACAGAAAGGAGGGAAAAAGGAGGGGAAGAGGAGAAAAAAAGGCTTTCCTGCCCAAACTGGCTTCAAACTCATCCTTATTTCTCAGCTCCCTGAGTAGCTAAGATTATAAGCATGAGCCACTGGCATTCAACGGGACTCTTACTTTGATATCTACAAAGTTCTTCAGGAGTCCACAAAGCCTCCACATTTGTATGTGTGGCTTCATGAAAATTGGTGTGTGTAAGCCAGGTGGGTGCAGGTGGCTCACACCTGTAATCCTAGCTACTCAGGAGGCTGAGATCTGAGGATTGTGTTCAAAGCCAGCCCAACCAAAAAGAAAAAAAATCTTCATGTAGTTATTTTTGGGAGGAGTGGCCATAGCATCAGCTAAATTTCAAAGCCATGTGGTGGACAATGTCTTTCTGTTCCATGTCCATCCCTTCTTCACACAGCCTATATTGTCTGTGTATAGGATGAAGAGCTCCCGGGGTAGCCCTGATTGGCCAGCCTGTCTGCACATTCTGTTCCTCTGAGCACAGTCCCTGTTCTCAGAGGCCTCCTGCAGCTTGAGCTGTCCCATTAGGGAAATCCTTGGAACTCTGGCTCATATTGGTGTAGCAGGCCTGTTCCTGATTCTGGAAAAGCCTGTTCATTGTTTGAAGAGGTCCCTGATTCTTGTCTATCAGCAAGAGGAGTAGACAGCTTAGGGTCATATCAGCTACCTCTAAAAGCAACCAGCATTTAAATGTATGCTATGTGCATCAGGCCCAGGGCTAGCTCCTGGCTCAACAGGTGTCCTGTGGCCCATTGGAGCACCAAGGGGCCACCTTACTTTGCTGCAATGATATATCCAGCTGACATTTTTTTTGGGGGTCCGGTCGTGGGGTCTGAACTCTGGGCCTGGGCGCTGTCCCTCAGCTCTTCAGCTCAAGGCTAACGCTCTACCACTTGAGCCACAGTGCCACTTCTGGCTTTTTTCTTTTTGCTTATGTGGTGCTGAGGAATCGAACCCAGGGCCTCAGGCATGCAAGGCAAGCGCTCTACCACTGGGCCAACTTCCCAGCTTTGTTTTAAATTTCTTTTATGTTTCATTGGTACTGGGGTTTGAACTCAGGCCCTTGTTGAACAAGGCCTCTCCCCCTTGAGCCATTCTTCTAGCCTCAGGTACTCTCAGATGACTTTCTCTTGCTTTTTAATTAATTAATTAATTAATTTTTTTGGGTCCAGTTGTGGGCCTGAACTCTGGGCCTGGGCGCTGTCCCTCAGCTCTTCAGTTCAAGGCTAGCACTCTACCACTTGAGCCCCAGCGTCACTTCCGGCTTTTTTCTTTCTGCTTATGTGGTGCTGAGGAATCGAACCCAGGGCCTCTGGCATGCAAGGCAAGTGCTCTACCACTGAGCCACCTTTTGTTCTTTAATTAAAAAAAAATTTTTTTTTTGGCTGGTCCTAGGGCTTGAACTCAGGGCTTGGGTGCTGTCCTTGAGCCTCTTTGTGTTCAAGGCTAGTGGTCTACCACTTCCAGTTTTTTCTGAGTAGTTTATTGGAGATAGGAGTCTCATGGACTTTTCTGCACAGGCTGGCTTTGAACTGTGATCCTCAGAGCTCAGCCTCCTGAATAGCTAGGATTATAGGCGTGAGCCACTGGCACCTGGCTGTTTTTTTTACATTTTTGAGAAAGGGTCCATATGTTACCACGGCTGGCCTTGAACTCTCAATGTATGCCATCACTGGCCATTTCATTAATGTTTCTCTGAACTATATAGTGTTGTCTTTGTCTTTGTTAGTTATCTTATCTGTAAATATAGCATGGAACCAGAGTCCTGGATGGTACCCATAAGTGTTTCTCAGTAGTGACTTTCTTCCTTGATTTGCTCAGGGATCCCTTTCATGAATGAGGCACACTGTTATGTGAGTGTGTGTGTGTGTGTGTGTGTGTGTGTGTGTGTGTGCCAGGACTGCTGGGACTTGAACTCAAGCCCTTGAGTTTTTATTTGGCTTTTTCTGCTCAAGGTTAGTTTCCACCACTTGAACCACAGCTCCACTTCTATCTTTTCACTGGTTAACTGAAGGTAAGGTAAGAGTCTCATGGACTTCTTTTTTCTGGGCTGGCTTTGAACCATGATCCTCAGATCTCAGCCTTCTGAAGAGCTAGCGTTATAAGCATGAACCACAAGCACCCAGAAAGGCCCTGGCTTTGATCCCTAGCACAATAATAATAATAAATAGTACTAGTATTTTTTATTGTGAAAATATCGTACAGAGGGGTTACAATTACATGGGCAAGCATTGTTTACATTACATTCTCAAGTATTGTTTCCTCCTCCTTTGTTTCCCCTTCTCATCCCTTCCCCTCTCCCCCCTCACACTTCCCCACCCCCATACTTATTTTTCTAGTCCAAGTTTCAGGATCTACTGAGCTTGAACCCTCCAGCCATGAGGACAAAGGAGCCTGTTACCTACTCACCGGGGCTGGGCTTGAATTTCATGGGAAACCATGCTGGTGAATGTAGCTTCTGCCCTGTGGGATGTGGGTGGGGCAGGAGCACCCTGCATACCTGTTACTCCATCTTAAGCCACTGAGAGACAGTGTTCCCCCAAAAGAGCCAGCTGTTACAAGCCTTCATCTTCGTGTAGCCAGTTCCAAATGATAACACCAGTTAGCATTTATTGAGGGCAATGGTGCGTTAATCCCTTTGAAAACTCAAATTTAACAACCAGGCAAAAGAAGGCTGATGAGCCCTATTTTAAAGATGAAGTAAAGAGGCTGAGATTAAAGGAAGATTTCAGTTCTCATGACTAGTAACTGATGAAGCCAGAATTCAAACTCAGGCCTCCTTGAATCCCAAACCCTGACTGGAATTCCTCTTGCATGTTTTGTCTCTGTCTCTCTGTCTCTCCCCGCCCCCCACCCAGGCCCCCTTAAGCTTTTGGACTTTGTCATCCCCTGATAAGGCTTTTCTCACATCCCAACCACCTCTCCCTGGTTTGGCTCAGCTTAACCAATTTTTTGTTATCCAAACTAAAACAGGGGCTACTGATTGGGCCTAACATGTTACAATGGGTTATTAAACAAGCAGCCTTGAGACCAGAGACTTCTATTTTGCATGTACAGGGAGAAGGGAAGGACAACAGATTTGTCCTTCTGTGTATCCTTCTGGTGTGTCATTCTGGAGTCCTTCCCCAGGCCCCACACAGCCCTACAAATGGTCGCTGTGACTTCCAGAGGAAAATTCCACTTTTTAGCCAGAAATGTAGTTGTCTCATGACCTGAAACCTGACTTGCTCTCTCTGCTTCCTCACTGGCTCGCAAGTATCGGAGCCACCGTCCTTCCCTCTAGGACTAGTAGCCTCGCACCCTGGTGTGGTGAGGACAAAAGGGGCATTTGGGGCCAGATGCTGGTGGCTCACACCTGTACTCCTCGCTATACAGGAGGTTCATGGCTCAAAGTTAGCCTGATCAGACAAAGCTGAGAGATTTGATCTCCAATGAACCACTTGGAAGTGTGTTTCAAGTGGTAGAGTACCAGCCCTGAGCAAAAACAAACAAACAAAAACAAAACAAACCACCAAAAAAAAAAAAACTTCATGCGAGAGATGAGACCCTGAGTTCAAGCCCTAGTGCTGGCACCACCACCACCACCAAAAACAAAACAAACACAGATATATACTTGATTCAGTGCTGACCTGAAGTTCCTTCCTTTCCTTCCCCTCTTCCTTCCTCTGCAGTGGCAAGTCCATGAGCTATCATACTCCATCTGGTGCTATCCCTGGGGAAACATTTCCAGGCACAACAAATATGATCAGGGACTTTATTTTCCTCAAGTGATGTTGAGGAAGATATTTCCAAGCTTTAAAAAGGTATTATTATTTCTTCTTCTTCATTATCATCATCATCATTTACACCACTGGGTATTTAATGCAGATTTTTTTTTCCCCAGTCCTTGAACTGTGGGCCTGGGTGCTGTTCCTCAGCTTTTATGCTCAAGGCTACAGCTCTACCACTTGAGCCATAACACCACTTCTGGCTTTGTGGTTAATGTGGTTAATTGATAAGAGTCTCACACTTTCCTGTTGGGGCTGGCTTCAGTGATCCTCAGATATCAGCCTCCTAAGTAGGATTACAGGCATGAGCCACCAGCGCCCAGCTCTATCTTTGTTGTTGTTGTTGTTGATTGTGGGTCTTGAACTCTGGGCCTGGGCACTGTCCTTCAGCTCAATGCAAGCGCTCTACCACTTGAGCCACAGTGTCACTTCCAGTTTTCTGGTGGTTTATTGGAGATAAGAGTTTCACTTTCCTGCCCAGACTGACTTAGAACTGGAATCCTCAGATCTCAGCCACCTGAGTAGTTAGGATTACAGGCATGAGCCACCCGCACACTGCTCTATCTTCATTCTTCAGATCAAAGTCTACTAAATTTGCCTTGCCTAGCCTCGTACTCACTCACCATCCTCTTGCCTGTGTCTCTAGGGAAGCTGGGATTACAGGGTATGCTACCATACCTGGCCTAAATTAGTTTCTTTCCTGTGCCCATGGTGAACCCCAAGGTGACTAACCACTTAAACCTGTATGTGCTAAACTCCTTGAAGACAGAGACAAGGTTCTAATCTTCTAGTGTTTCCATTGGTGCATCCCAGCACTAAGCCACCAGTGACATCTTCGGGAATATTAGCTTTTTATTAATGATTGACAGAGCACGTGAGAAGCTGCTGGGGCAGACCGGTTACTTCAGGGTATGGTCGTCATCCAAAACAGGCACAGCATTGTCTCAGGAGGCTGTTGAAGCCCAGAAGAAACTATGTAAAGGCTTTCTTCTTCCTGTAATTGTAGCTGCTGTTTCAGGCCACAAGAAAGGCAGGTGTTACACCTGTGAGTAGCCTGATTCTGAGGGCTCTGGTCTTTTTTTTTTTTTGCTTATGTGGTACTGAGGAATCGAACCCAGGGCCTCCTGCATGCGAGGCAAGCGCTCTACTGCTGAGCCACCTTCCGAGCCCTTAGGGCTCTGGTCTTGTTGGGTGACCTTGGTCAGACATGGCAATCTGTAGGACGCACCCTCTGGGTTTTGAACCTCTAAAAGCCAACCTGGCCTCTACACTCTGTCTTCCTAGTTCCTAAGTTAGTCTCTTTTTCTGAGGTCTAAAAAGGCAAAAATTGCCCTTATGCAAACCTCAGGGGAGTTTCCCTGGTGGAATTCTCCAAAGCAGACAGCCTAGGATGTTGGGACTCACCCTGTTCTAGGCAGGGTCAGATAAAAAGAGGGGATTCCACCCTGCGCCTGGGCTTCCAGCCCCCTCCTCCCCAGACTTCCATCTGTCTCCCATCCGTCGCCACATCACAAGCTACCCGCTCCAGTTTGCGTATCAGGCAAATTTTCAGATCCATGTGCATTTGCTTATCCCTGGTCCATGACTGGTTGGTCCACCTGTGCGCAGTCTCCAACTCTGAAGTCATCAGATTCCCTTTCTGTGCGGTAAGCACTTGACAGACTGATTATTCTTGCCATTCATTAGCTCAGGAACGTTATATTGGACATTATGTGTCATTTAAACTTCTGTCTAGGTGGCCTTGGAAAGGTTCGTGCAGAACCACAGGAAAATGGATCCTTATAATTCCCATGAGAGATGGGGATCTCAAGGGACTTGCCGTGAGGTAGACGCTGGCTCTCATGTTAGCAGCCGGGAGAGCCAGGGCTCTGCGCATGCCCTGTGGTGGCTCCACTTGGCTACATGCAAATGTTTTGCAACAACCCATAACAATGATGCATCTGCAGGCATGGGCAAGGCAGTGTGGCTGGGGCCGGCCAGCCGGGCAGCAACTCCTGAACATGAGGCTGCTTCAAGATTGACCTCCCTAGGGCTGGGATGTAGCTCAGTGGCAAAGCGCTTGCCTAGCAAGCGCAACGTCGTGGGTTTGATCCCCAGTACCAAAAAAGAAAAGACAAAAAAAAAGATTGACCTCCCTGCTCCCCCAAACCCCTGTCTACTCCTTGAAGGTGCTTAACAGGGAATCAAGCCATGTAGTCCAACTTGAAAGACCTGGGTGCCAATCCTCCTCTGACCTTTATTGACTGTGTGAACTTGGGAAGGACTTCTAGCCTCTTGGTGACATGAAGATGATATACATCTATTTTATAGGGTGGTAAAATGTAATTTCAAAATATGTACATAATGGGCTGCGCATCCTGCTGGCTCATACCATTCATACCAGTAGTTATAACAAGTGTGCAGGTGGTGGCAAGGTTGTGGTGAGTATTTATTTATTTATTTGCTGGTCCTGAGGCTTCTCTGAGTTTTCAGCAAATAAATATTGCTTTTAATACATAACAACATATTATATGTAATACACAAATAATATATAAAATAAAATGTAGTATTATATATTTATACACACATATATATAGAGATATACATATGTATGCATATATATGTCTTTCAAAAAGAAAGGAAAAAATGACATAAATAAAGAATACAAGAGCTGGGCACTGGTGTCTCATGTCTGTTATCGTAGCTACTCAGGAGGCTGAGATCTCAGGATCTGTTTGAAGTCATCTTAGGCAGGAAAGTCCATGAGACTCTTATCTCCAATTAACCACCAAAAAGCCAGAATAAAGCTGTGGCTCCTGTGGTAGAGAAAAAAAAATCCCCAGACTCAAAACCCCAAAACCAAAAAATAACAAAAAAAGGGACAGCACCCAAGCCCCAAATTTAAGCCCCAGGACACACATGCACACACGCGCGCACACACACACACATGCACACACACACACAGTGTAAAGGACTCACATTCCAGAAGTGACTCTCCAAATACAATAGCATAAAAATAACACTGAAAACAGACAAACAAAATTTTGCAAAAGTAAATGGCGGCACCCACAAGCTATGCCCAAGCTCTAACTCCTAACCCCTAGGACCTGTGAATGTGACCTTATTTGAAAAAAAAAAAAAGGCATTTGTATATGTGATTAATTTAAGCATCTCAAGCTGAGATCACCCTGTATTATCTTAGTGAGCCCTAAACATAATGACAACTGTCTTAAACAAGACACAAAAGGCTGGGTATGGTGGTATATGCCCATATAGAAGAGGTTTAGAAAGCATGGAGTATCTAAATAATTTTTTTCAGGAAAGAGAAAACAACAAAAACAAAAAATATAGGAGAAAAGGAGGCAGACAGAGGAGACAGCCACATGAAAATGGAGGCTGAGATTGTAGTGCTGCCTTGCCAACCAAATAATTTCTGAAGCCATCAGAATCCAATAGAGGCCAGGAAGAATGGCCCAGAGCCTTTGAGGAGCAGAGCTCCGCCAAGGCCTTGATTTTGAGTGTGTAGCCTTCAGAACGGCGAGGCAATACATTTCTATCATTCCAAGACACAGAATTTGTGGGGATTTGTTATTGAAAGTAGGAACCTCACATAGCTGCCTATTAGTCTTCTCATGAAAAACCAGAAAATTGCTCACATAGCTATCATTTCTACAAAGACATGACATCTCTACATCTGCAGTAAAAAAAAAAAATGAATAAATAAATCAGGAGTAGAATTATTTCTCTTCAAGAGTCTGAGTTCAAAGGCAATAGGCTAAGTGTTAAAATTTATATCTATATATTAGTGTGTGTGTGTGTGTGTGTGCGCGCGTGCGCGCGGGCCAGTCCTAGGGCTTGAACTCAGGGCCTAAGTGCTGTCCCTGAGTTGTCTGGTTTTTTTTTTTGTCGGTCGTGGGGCTTGAACTCTGGGCCTGGGCGCTGTCCCTCACCTCTTCAGCTCAAGGCTAGCGCTCTACCATTTGAGCTACAGCGCCACTTCCAGTTTTCTGGTGGTTTATTGGAGATAGGAGTCTCACGGTCTTTCCTGCCCGGGCTGGCTTTGAACCACGATCCTCAGACCTCAGCCTCCTGAGTAGCTAGGATTACAGGAGTGAGCCACCAGCGCCCGGCCCCTGAGGTTTTTTTTGTTGTTGTTCAAGGCTAGTGCTCTACCACTTGAGCCACATTTCTTTTTGGTGACTAATTGGAAATAAAGAGACTTTCCTGCCCAGGCTGGCTTCAAACTGTGATCCTCAGATCTTAGTTTCCTGAGTAGTGTGGGTTACAGGTGTAAGCCACTGGCAGCAGGCAAGCTTACTATTTTTGCTTATCTCAGGCATAATTTTTTTATATTTGCTTTGCCTAAGCATGGTATATAAATTATGTACAAACTTTGGAAGAAGGGCAAGGCGTTTGCTTCTGCAAGTTGTGGTGAGATTAAATAAATTGATCATCATAAATCACTTAGAACAATACCTGGCACTACTGAGCATTTGTGTTAAACATAGCTGTTCTTATTGTTTACCTGTTTATATTTTCTGCAGGGAGCATGTGTAGCCATTTTTGTCCCTAGCTCAAATGCTGACTTATAATAAAGTATTGGCCCTGTAATCCCTGCACTCAGAAAGCAGAGGGAGAAGGACCTTGAGTTTGAGGCCATCCTGAGTTGCATAGCAAGACCTTGTCTCAACAAACAAACAGGGGCTGGGAAGGTGGCTCAGTGGTAGAGCGCTTGCCTTGCATGCATGAGGCCCTGGGTTCAATTCCTCAGCACCACATAAGCAAAAAGCTGGAAATGGCACTGTGGCTCAAGTGGTAGAGCACTAGCCTTGAGCTGAAGAGCTGAGGGACAGTGCCCAGGCCTAGATTCAGGCCCCACGACCGGACCCAAAAAGCAAACAAATAAGCAAACAAACTCTAAAAGTCAATAATGATGGATGAGATAAAGTCCTGTACTAGCTTCTCTGGGTGCCAATGTAAAAGCTCCAGGTTAAAGGCCCCTGCTTAATCTCACCTCTCCTTTGGCTCCATTGTATTTCTTGTTTGTACCTTTAGGTGAGAGATGGATTCTAGCAGCAGCTGTTTCTCCTTTTTATTAATTAAATTTTTTATTTTCAGATACCAGGGCCTTGTATGTGCTAGGCAAGCACTTTACCACCAATCTAGTCCCCTAGCCATCCCTTTCTTTTGTATGTACTGGGGTTCAAACTCAGGGCCTCATGCTCTAGCTTGGATTTTTTTGCTCAAGGCTGGCAGTCTACCACTTGAGCCACTTCTGGTTTTTACTGGTTGAATCTCATGGGTTTCCTGCTTGGGTTGGCTTTGGACTTTTATCTTAAGATCTCAGCCTCCTGAGTAGCTAGGATGACAGGTGTGAACCACCAGCTGGCTCCTCCCCTCCCTTTTTTTTTTTTGCTAGGGCTTGAACTCAGGTCCTGAACACAGTCCCTAAGCCTCTTTGTATTCAAGGGTAGCACTTCATCACTTGAGCCACAATACCACTCCCGCCTTTTTCTGAATAGTTTACTGGAGAAAAGAGTCTTACAGACTTTCCTGTTTGGCTTTGAACCATAATCCTTAGATCTCAGCCTCCTGAGAAGCTAGGATTACAGGGGTGAGCCACAGGTGCCCGGCTTGCTTTTTCCCCTCCCTGCCCCCAAAATGAGAACATTTTGGTTTTAAGAAAATAGTTCATTATCCTGCCCATGCAATTGTAACCCCTCTGTACAGTATTTTCACAAATAAAATTAAAAAAAAAAAGAAAATAGTTCAGGATAAGGCCAGGAGCTAGATGTTCAAATTAAAATCGAAGGGAGGAGGAACTGGAATCAGAAGACTCAATTGGGATTGGGCCTTAAGGGGTGACTATGTGTGTGAGAAGCAGGTGCTGGAAGGCTGGAGATGGGCCTGGGGTGTTCGGAACTCTTTCCATAGGCCTTTTCCTGGAAGTTCATTCATTCATTCCTTTGCCCAGCTGGCATCCCATTTATTGAGTCCACAAATATTTCTTGAGCACTTGCTATGTTTGAGCCCAGACACTTATGGCCAAATGGGGGACAGATGACCCACAAGATAGCAAGATAAACTATTTAGAAGGCTAATTAGTGATGACTGTAGGGGAGGAGGATGGCAGATGCAGAAGAGGCAGCTGGAGCTTCACCCCACAGAGGGGCAGCATTGCAGTCAGCACCCAAGGGAGGGTGGCCAGGCAGAAGTCATGTGGGTATCTGGGGAAACAAGCCTGGCGCAGGTAAAAATCTAGCTGAAAACCAGTCACGGAAGGAGTAGTTGGCTCAGTGTTTCATTTTGCAAAGTATATTGTGGCTTTACAAATGAAGACTGAGGATCATAATAAATTATATTCAGAGAGTATAAGATGTATCACTGGAAAATGATGACCAAACCTTATCTTCTTTATAGAAGATTATATAAATGACAGATCATAGCATAATCCAGGAGCTTAGCAACTATCTGGTGTTACTGGTTTCCAGATGTGTCAAGTGATAAGAGTCCACTGGTCTGCTTGGTTTAAAGACAGATTTTCTCATGGGGTGTGGTGGTACTGAGCTGGGTAGGCAGAGACAGGAGGTATTACATAGCAAGTGTGAAGTCAGCCTGGGCTAGTAAGACCCCGTCTCAAAAAACCCCCAACTCTGCCCTCCCCATTCTAGCACTAGCCCCTCCCCCACTTGGGGGCAGACTCCCCTAGTCTGTATGTTTAATCAGCAGCCACAGAGGTTTCACAAACAAGGAAATGGAAAGGGAGATCTAGTGAGTGGGTGACTGGTTCAAGGTGAGACTGGAACTGGTCATTCAGGCAGAACCAGGAATGAGACTTAGATTTTTTTTTTTCCAGTTGGTTGTGGGGCTTGAACTCAGGGCCTGGGTGCTGTTCCTGAACCTCTACCACTTGAGCCATAGCGCCACTTCCAGTGTTTGAGTGGTTAATTGGAAATAAGAATGTCACGGGAACTTTTCTGCCCAGGCTGGTTTCAAATGGTGATCCTCAGGTCTCTCAGCCTCCTGACTAGCTAGGATTACAGACATGAGCCATTGGTGCCAAGCTCAGGTCTTTGCACATTCTAGGGAGGTACTTCACCACTTGAGCTAAACCTCCAGTCTCATGAAAGTTTTGTTTTGCACAGAACAAAGATTGCCTGTGATATTTAAGCTTGGATACCATGACACACAAAGCCTAAAGCCAAACACCAGGTCACACAACTTGTTAGGATGTCTGTGAGATGCATTAATTCCTATAATGGATCATCAAACTGCAGCCAAGGTGACAGGGGAAATGGGTTGGGTTACTACATTCTCGGGGATCTAATAAATAAAAACAACACATAAGTACTTCTTTTCCTAAGAGAAGCTTTTCTCTCTAACACATTTTGAAGCCTTCCAAACACTCTGCCTCCTGTCATGGCAATTATAGGAGAACAGAGAGATAAAGAGGGAGAAAATGGCACAAGATCTATCCTCTCCCAATGGCAATGATTACTTTTTTCTTTTCCTTCCTTCCTTCCTTCCTTCCTTCCTTCCTTCCTTCCTTCCTTCCTTCCTTCCTTCCTTCCTTCCTTCCTTCCTTCCCTTCCCTCCCTCCCTCTACCAGTTGAGCCACAGCTCCACTTCCAGATCTTTGATGGATAATTGGAGACAATAGTCTATGGATTGGGCTGGGAAGTGACTCAGCGGTAGAGCACTTGCCTTGCATGCTTGAAGCCCTGGGTTCGATTCCTTAGCACCACATAAGCAGGGAAAAAAAAGCCGGAAGTGGGGCTGTGGCTCAAGTGGTAGAGTGCTAGCTTTGAGCTGAAGAGCTGAGGGACAGCGCCCAGGCCCAGAATTCAGGCCCCACAACCAGAACACTCCCCCTCCCCCCCCAAAAAAAAAAAGTCTATGGGATTTTCCCTCCCTGGGCTGGCTTTGAACTTTGATCCTATGATTTCAGTCTCCTGAGCAGCTAGGATTCAGGCTTGAGCCTGGTGCCTGGCTCTGCCTAAACTTCATGGAATGACCCATGGCAATTCACAAGGCATGCTGGGAAAAAGGAATAGCGAAGCACTGATCTGGAGGGCTGGGCTGGCCGCCTGCCCAGGGCTTCCTGCAGCCGCAGCTCTGGTGACCCTCTTCCCTGCTAGTCTGGACAAGAAGTTTGTTGGGGTTTGTGCCTCAAGTGAGTGTGTGTGCTGTGTGTGAGATGACACCCTGCCACACTCATGCACCCCATACCCGTGTGACCCACAGGCCCCACTTCTCCCAAGCTGTGTTTGACCACAACAGTCTGCCAAAGCCTGACTCCTGGGGAATGTTTTTCCTTGTAAACCTGCTGTGCAGGCCTGCCTCTGAGGAGATACAACAGGCCTTTGTTGCTCTTTCTTCCTGTGTGGGGACAAAAGCCCTTTCAGCGGTGGAATGTACCAGAACTTTCCTATTAAAAGGCTGTAGGGCTGGATTTTGCAGGCAAAGCAGATGGGTGGGGTCTGGCCCAGCGTCCTATCCAGGTGGCTGTGGGGACTGTCCCAGGCAAGGGCCCTGCTCCCTCAACACTGTGCCCGCAACAACTCAGTTCCCATCAGCGCCTGGGAGCCTTGTGCCAGGTGTGCGTTCCCTACCTCGTCACCCTCACGACTCAGGCCGCAGTGGTGGTGCTGCCTCGTGACCACTGGGAAGATGGGGCCGGAGACAGTAGCTCTGGCCCTAAGAAGGCCAGGGTCTTAGCTTGTCATCCAAAATATAAACAAAACAAAAACACAACCACTCCCCACTCCCCAAAAGAATTAAAAATCTCAAGGTGAAGCTGGGTGCCTGTCGCTCAAGCTTGCAATCCCAGCTACTCAGGAGGCTGAGATCTGAGGATCGCAGTTCAAAGCCAGCCCAGGCAGGAAAGTCCATAAGACCCTTATCTCCAATAAACCACCAGAAAAGCGGAAGTGGCACTGTGGCTCAAGTGGTAGAGGGCTAGCCTTGAGCTGAAGAGCTGACGGACAGTCCCCAGGCTAAGTTCAAGTTTCAATACTGACTAAATAAAATATCAAGATGACACAAATGGCCTCTCTCTCTCTCTGGCCAGTCCTAGGGCTTGAACTTTGAACTCAGGGCCTGGGCACTGTCCCTGAGCTTCTTTTGCTCAAGGCTAGCACTCTACCACTTCAGCCACAGCCCCACTTCCAGCATTTTCTGTTTATGTGGTTGAGGAATTGAACTCAGGACTTCATGCATGCTAGGCAAGCACTCTACTACTAAGCCACCTTCCCAGCCCCACAGTTTATCCTTGCTATTTCTTTCTTTTTTTTTTTTTGTCAGTCGTGGGGCTTGAACTCTGGGCCTGGGCGCTGTCCCTGAGCTCTTCAGCTCAAGGCGAGTGCTCTACCACTTGAGCTACAGCGCCACTTCCGGTTTTCTGGTGGTTTATTGGAGATAGGAGTCTCACGGTCTCTCCTGCCTGGGCTGGCTTTGAACCATGATCCTCAGATCTCAGCCTCCTGAGTAGCTAGGATTACAGGCGTGAGCCACCAGCACCCGGCTATCCTTGCTATTTCTATCCCTGCTGTTGGCACTGTCTCTGATCCAGGGGCTCTCCACCAAAGAGCCTGTTGCCATGGCTGAGGGGCTGTGCTCTTTTCAGTGGGCATCCCTCCCAGGTTGCTACTGTCAATTTTTTTCTACCCAGAGTCTGGTGACTCCTAAGACTCTGAGGCCACAGTGGTAAATAAACGTTGTGCTAATTTAAAAACGTTAATGAATTAGTACCAATGGGAAGTCCCCTGAGCAGAGGGAACCCCTGGCTTTCCCGGGAGGGAGGGGGAGGGAGGAGGTCAGGTAAGAGACTCCGGGAAGGGGAAGGGGGCCGAGGGGGTGAGCAGAAAGAAAGTGATTAGCATCAGGTCTATGGGAGCCAGAGCCAGACCCTAGGGTGAATGGCCCCATCTCCCCATCTCCCAAGCCAAAGAAGAAAAAGAGAGAAAGAGACTGTGTGTGGGGGAGCCCCCCGGGGACAAGGGTGTGGGGACCACACTTACTTTTATATGTGATCCTGTTTAAACAAGACTCTTATCAAAGAGTAATACCAAACTTTGCTCTTTCTTATGACCTCAGCTCCCTGGGGAATGGGCAGGTAGGTGACTTTTGGATTCTATAAAGGAGGATTTAATTGCCTGGCTAGAGATAAGAGCCCCGAATAAGTAGATAGGCCTTGGAGGTATTCTGTCCCATGGGGGCTATCCTGGAGACCCCTGTGCAGATCCATGCCACCTGGGCACAGACTGTACCTGGAGTGGAAAAACTGAGCCATGAGCATGAGACCCTGCGTTCAAGTCCCAGAATGAATACAGAAGAAAACAAACAAACAACGGAACTCATTGTACAGTTGACCTATGCCATTAAATTGAAAAAGAAGTGCTTGGTTCCATGTCTGGAACACAGTAAGACATTGACTGTTACTGTAAGATTCTGATCCTTGTCATTCAGGTGTTTATAAAGAAAAAGGGAGCGTTGAAGGATCTGCCTCTCCCTTCTTGGCCTGATCATTTTATGTATCTAAAGATGAAGTATGAAGGATTGACCCCACCCTCTTGTCCCAGGTCCATAAAGATGCCAGACAAAATCCCAGGTCTGTGTGAACTTGTTTGAAGTGCAGGCAGGGCAATCCACCCAAGCCTAGCTATAAACATCCCAACTGTGCGCCCAACTGAAAGGCCCCTACCTCCCTTGACCTAGTGGTTTTTCATTAACCTCTGCCTCCTTGCTAGGACCTCCTATAAAAACCCAGCTCCCGTCTCAACTCTGGCACAACCTCCAAATCCATGGGAAGGTCTGTGCCTCCTGCTGTTCCTCAGTAAACAGTCCTCGCAGGTTGATGATTGAGTCTGTCCTATTTCTATTCCTTTTCCATTTTCCTCCATTTTCCCAACAAATGTCAATGGGCAATTTCTAAAATACAACACTTTCTGGCCTGGTTATTGCTGGTAAATGTGCTATAGATGAAAAGACCCTTCAAGTGGAATTTGAGGAAGTGATTTTAGAAATCAGGAAAAAGAGATAATAACAAAAAATTTCAAATAAGTCCCCACCACCCCACCTGACAAGAAAAGTAATTTAAAAATAATTCATCTGGTTGGTCAAGGTGGCTCATGCCTATAATTCCAGCTACTCAGGAGGTTGAGACTATTGAGCCCTCATCTCATCAACCTTAGTTGATATTCAGGAGGCATAGGAAAGAGGATCATAGTCTGAGACTAGCCCTGGGCAAAACCATGAGACCCTCCTGGAAAAAAAAACAACTAAAAATCAAGTGTAGCTCAGAGCCATAGAGTGCCTGCTCAGCAAGCATAAGGCCTCGAGTTTAAACCTTTGTAATAACAAAAACAAAATAAATTAATTAAATGACCAATCTGCTTTTAGTTCTGTTTTCCTGCTCTGCTGAGCCACTTGGAACACTCAATCTGTTTTATGGAATGAAGTATTGCTTACTTTGAAAACTGCAAATAAAGCCAATTAAGATCTTCCAACTCAGGAGTTCAATCTTTTAAAATACTTCGTTGTGATTATTATTTATTCATGTTTTTGTTTTCAGTGATGCTGGGGATTGAACCCCATGCAAACATAGTGCATCCTATGCTTGTGGTTACACAATGATCACTTCATCACTGAATTATACCCCAATTATACTCCAGTCTCAATACAAGTTTGTTGAAACATCTTTTTTATTTTTTGGTCAATCGTGGGGCTTGAAGTTCTGGGTCCGGGCAATGTCCCTGAGCTCTTCAGCTCAAGGCTAGAGCTCTATCATTTGAGCCACAGTGCCACTTCTGTCTTGCTTTCTGGTGGTTTATTGGAAATCAGAGTCACACAGACTTTGCTGTCTGGTCTGGCTTTGAACAGTGATCCTCAGCTCTCAGCTTCCTGAGTAGTTAGGATTACAGGCATGAGCCACGGGCACCAGGCTTGAAACATTTTTTGATAGTAGTCTATTGAAAGCTGTTCCCATATCACAATAAGACTAGTCAAAAGATAAGATTTTTTTTAGCTGGGCGCCGGTGGCTCACACCTGTCATCTTAGATACTCAGGAGGCATGATCTGAGGATCATGGTTCAAAGCCAGCAGGGGCAGGAAGTCTGTGAGACTCTTTCTCCAATAAACCACCAGAAAACAGGAAATGGCGCTGAGGTTCAAGTGGTAGAGAGCTTGCCTTGAGCTGAAGAGCAGGGGGACAGCACTCAGGCCCAGAGTTCAAGTCCCATTGCCAACCAAAACAAACAAACAAAAAAAGCGAAGATAAGCCGGGCGCTGGTGGCTCACGCCTGTAATCCTAGCTACTCAGGAGGCTGAGATCTGAGGATCGAAAGCCAGCCCGGGCAGGAAAGACCGTGAGACTCCTATCTTCAATAAACCACCAGAAAACCGGAAGTGGCGCTGTAGCTCAAGTGGTAGAGCGCTCGCCTTGAGCTGGAGAGCTGAGGAACAGCGCCCAGGCCCAGAGTTCAAGCCCCACGACCGACAAAAAAAAAAAAAAAAGCGAAGATAAGATTTGTTTGACAAGGAATCATAGATACATTTTTTTTTTGTCAGTTATAGGGCTTGAACTCAGGGCCTGGGTGCTGTCCCTGAGCTCTTTTGCTCTTGGCTAATGATCTACCACTTTGAGCCACAGTGCCACTTCTGGTGGATAATTGGAGATAAGAGTGTCACAGACTTTCCTGCCCAGGCTGGCTTTGAACCTTGATCCTCAGATCTCAGCTTCCTGAGTAGCTAGGATTACAGGCGTGAGCCACCAGTGTCTGTCCTCATGGACACTTTTGATGTGAAAGTATTTGATTTGCATGGCTGAGAGAAGAGGAATTTATTTTTATTTTATTATTTTGCCAGTGCCATGGTGTGAACTCAGGCCTTCACTTGCTCAGCCTGATTGTTCAGCTAGTACTCCATTACTTGAGTCATGCTTGCAGCCAAGCTTTTTATTGGTTATTTTTGGAGATGGAGTCTCAAACCATGATCCTCTAGATCTCATCCTCCTGAGTAGTTAGGATTACAGGTATGAGATGCAGGTATCCAAATAGAAGGGGCTTATATAAATTTCTAACTGCCACCCTTTCCTGTAACAAATTTGTGATGACAAGTATAAGTGAGTGAATAATTAAACACTGTTTTCAAACAGTCTTCCTGCAGAAAACTAGGCTGACATGCCTCTTGATTCCTGATTCTTCCTTTGGCCAAACAACAGCTTTGCCAAACTACAGGAGTCAGAAGGTTTGGTCCCAGACATTTATGACCTGTGAGCGTTGAACTCCTTCTCATCTTGTATTGCACCATTTGGGCTGACAAACTTTTCTTGTGTGGGATGGAGTGCAGTTGCACAATAGGGGAGGGGAAAAAACTTTTTAAAAAGTAGATATCTGGGTGTCTGGGAAGGTGGCTCAGTGGTAGAGTGCTTGCCTTGCATGCATGAAGCCCTGGGTTCAATTCCTCAGTACCACATAAGCAAAAAGAAAAAAAGCTGGAAGTGGCACTGTGGCTCAAATGGTAGAGTGCTAGCCTTGAGCTGAAGAGCTGAGGGACAGCGCCCAGGCCCAGAGTTCAGGCCCCACAACCGGACCCAAAAAAAGAAAAAAAAAAGTTGATATCTGCACTCAACTATTATAAAGTCCTAGCTATGACACTGCATGTTTTTGTTTTTGTTTTTTTTCTTGTGGTAGAGCACCGTTTTGGTTTCCCATTTATAGAATGGGGAAGTGTATGTTTTGGTTGCAGTTAAGTATCAATAAGGTAAATTAGTGACAGAATCAGCTGCAGAAGAAAGTTTACAACAGATGATATTTCTCTCCTCCACTTTTATTTCTTTCTCAGCCAAATGACAAGAAAATACTGTTTTTAGGCTGGGCACTGTTGGCTTATGCCTGTAACCCTAGCTACTTAGGAGGCTGAGATCTGAGGATCACCATTCAAAGCCAGCCTGGGCAGGAAAGTACGTGAGACTCTTATCTCCAACTAATCACAAGAAAACTCGAAGTGGAGCTGTGGCTTAATGTAGTAGGGTCTTTTTTTTTTTTTGCCAGCCTTGTGGTTTGAACTCGGGTCTTGAACTCAGGGCTTTGTCACTATCTCTGAGCTTCTTTTGCTCAAGGCTAGCACTCTACCAATTGAGCCACAGCACCATGTCTGGATTTTTTCTGCTTATGTGGTACTGAGGAATTGAACCCAGGGCTTTGTGCATGCTAGGCAAGCACTCTATCACTAAGCCACATTCCCAGCCTACTAGGGTCTTGTGAAGGCTAGGTAAGCACTCTACCACTGAGTTCTTTCCTTATCTCCCCAAAATATTACAATACTCTTGGTACTGGGGCTTGCACTCAATGTCTGAGTACTGTCTCTTAGATTTTTTAGTCAAAGATAGTGCTCTACCACTTGAGCTATAACTCCATTTCTGGCTTTTGCTGGTTAATTGGAGGTAAGAATTTCAGAGACCTTTCTGCCTGGACTTGCCTGGAAAAAAATGATCCTCAGATCTACACCTCCTTGAGTAGCTAGAATTAGAGTGTGAGCAGGCCAGCATCTGGCAATACTTTTCATTTTCAAAAAAAAAAAATCAAATCCATCTGAGTTTTTTTTTTTTAATTTTATTGTAAAGGTCATGCACAGAGGAGTTACAGTTATATGTCAGGTAATGAGAACACTTCCTTTGAACAGTGTCACTCCCTCCCTCATTCTCTCCTGAGTTTTTTTTTTTAAAGTAGCTGTTTTTTTTTTTTTTTTTTGTCGGTCTTGGGGCTTGAACTCTGGGCCTGGGCGCTGTCCCTCAGCTCTTCAGCTCAAGGCTAGCACTCTACCACTTGAGCTACAGCGCCACTTCCGGTTTTCTGGTGGTTTATTGGAGATAGGAGTCTCATGGTCTCTCCTGCCCGGGCTGCCTTTGAACCGCGATCCTCAGATCTCAGCCTCCTGAGTAGCTAGGATTACAGGCGTGGGCCACCAGCGCCCGGCAAAGTAGCTGTTTTTTAATTTGTCAGATGAAGATAGAATTTTAAGGTCAGAGATGCAAGGAAAATCATATGAATGACACAGGCATACTTCCATAGAAGTCATCGCTTTCTAGGCTGATTTCCTGCAAGCCAGCCTTCTTTCCTTATAACTTTCTTTCTTCATCTGTTTCTCTTCCTCTCCTTTTCCCTCCTCCTGCCTATTCCTCCTCCTTCCTCCCTCCTCCTCCCTTTCCCTCTCTCTCTAATTTAGGTGGATGGCAGGAACATTATGTTCTATACATTTCTCCCTTAGACAATCACATCCACACACTGGCCTATAATTACTATCTATACATAGATGACTCCTACAAGAATCTTTAGAGCTCTCTTCTTGAGTCGCAGACTGGCATATGCAACTGCCTGTTTATCATCTACTCTCTAGAGTTCTGAAACATTTCCTAAGTCCAGCAAATTCCAATAGAATCCTGCAGCTCTCCTGCTTAAAGACCGTTCAGTTCTTCTCATTGTTTTTAGAACACAGATGGAGATTTTAGCCATGCTGTCTGTTGGGGAAGGTCTGCCTCTGCAGCTTCTCTGCCGTCATCTGGAGCCAGCCTCCTTGGAGATACTCTTGGAATCCTTGCATTGGTGCAAAGTTTTTTTTTTTCTAAGCTGAAGATACTGGGATCCCACAGATGTAGAGAGCCTTGAATCTCTCCTTATCTGACTAAAAGTAGACAGATCTGAAAAAACATAAAGAGGCTGTCATAAAGTCTATTTTCAGGCCAGCTTTTACTGCTAGGAAGGAGATCAAGAGTAAGCCTATATAATCCCCACTTCAGGGAAAGTTTTATGGGCATGGAAAACAATTGAAAGATGGCTGATACCTGTATAAATAAACATAATCACAGACTTTCTTAAGCCACTCATGGCTGGTGCTCTACACTTGAGCCACATCTCTGCTTACCACTATGTATGTGTGTGTGTGTGCATGTGTGTGCATGTGAGTGAGTGTGTGTGTGCTGATCCTTGGGCTTGTACATTGTTCCTGCACTTCTTTTGCTCAAGGCTTTGTACCATTTGAGCCACAGCTCTACTGTTTTGTGTTTTTTTCTGTTGGTCATGGGTTTTGAACTCTGGGCCTGGGCACTGTCACTCAGCTCTTCAGCTCAAGGCTAGCACTCTACCACATGAGCCACAGCGACACTTCCAGCTTTTTCTGCTTATATGGTGCTGAGGAATTGTACCCAGGGCTTCATGCATGCAAGGCAAGCGCTCTGCCACAGAGCCACCTTCCCAGTCCTACTTCCCACTTTTTGCTAGTTAATTGGAACTGAGAATCTCCAGAATTTGTCTGCCTACACTGGCTTTGAATGATCCTCAGATCTTAACCTCCTGAGTAGGATTATAGATTGAACCTTCAGCACCAGGCTAATTACAACTTACTTGTCTTTCATTTGTTCTTCTAGAAACCATTTGCTCTTCCATGGAAGATTTTCTCTCTCCCTGTTATGTTGGATATATAATCCTCTAACTTTAACCATGTCTTGAGTTGATTCTTGTGTACCTTCTATAAGAATTTGTAGACCTCCTCCAGGGGGCACTAAGAAGGATAGAGGAAAAGATTGTTCTGATCATTCATCTCTGAGTTTTCCTAGCTTCCTTTCAGTTTTGTGATTCCCTTGATACAGCCTCCTGCCCATATTCTTTCCTCAGCCAAGAATGCTTTCTCCAACTCCTGATGTCCAGGGAACTATGACTTGGCCTTCTGAACTCAATTCAAGGACTGGAGACAACGCTGAAGTGGCACAGCTCTTGTCCAATGTAATCTCCAGTTAAAAACAAAAACGAGGAAGTGGTGCTGTGGTTCAAGTGGTAGAGTGCTCGCCTTGAACCAAAGAGCTCAGGGACAGCGCACAGGCCCAGAGTTCAAGCCCCACCACCAACAAAAAAAACAACAAAAAAAAGAAAAACAAAAACGAAACCAAGTTAGTTTAAACAGTATTTTATAAAGTTAACCTTCTCTGACCTTCCATTGTAGGCCCTCCCATGCTTTTTGCTTCTCTCCCTCTCTCTCTTTTTCTTCCTTTCTTTCTTTCTTTCTTCCTTTCTTTCTTTCCTTTCTTTCTCTCTCTCTCTCTCTCTTTGTTCTAGTACTTGGTCTTGAACTCAGGGCCTTGTGTTCTTACTTGCTCTTTTCTAGTCAAGGCTATCTCTCTACTGTTTGACCCATATTTTCACTTCTAGCTTTTTGCTGCTTGACTAGAGATACGAGTCTCATGGACTTGCCTGCCAGGGCTGGCTTTAAACCAAGATCCTCAGATCTCAGCCTCCTGAGTAGCTATAATTACAGGCATGAGTCACTGGTGTCTTGCCACACTTTTCTTTTACAGCATTTGCTACAGGTTATTTGGTTAATATCTTCTTCCCCAACAGACTACAGGCTATTGATGATGGGATGCTGTCTATTTCACTCATGGTTCCTCCAAGTTCCTAGTGCAAAGTAAACACACACACACACACACACACACACACAATTACTGAATGAAGAGCTGGAAATGTAAGTCAGTGGTAGAGTGCTTGCCTAGCACCAGGTGGTCTTACCTTCAAAACCCTCTTGACCAAACCAAACCCAAAAACTGAATGCATTCATAAATACATGAATTTAGCATGTATACTAGATAAATGCATGAGTAGAAGACAGGAGAAACTGCATATGTGCTAGGCTAGAACTACTTACTTCTTCCAAGATTATACTCTCCCACCACAGGTCTCTGAAGGCCAGTCATCTGGCAGGGTAAAGTAATTTCAAAATAACCAGTGCTAGTGTGGAGAGAATGGGTTATTCTATCAGGACATGTACCCTAGTCAGGGATTAGATGACAGTACATTTGAGAGGGGTTGACCCAGAAAACCACTCTTCAACCTGCATGAGAGAACCTGATCAACTCTAAATATAGCTCCATCACTAGAACTGGCAGAACTGTATACAGATTCAGCCTTTCTTCTTTGCAACCTCTACCCCAAAAAAGCATTTTGCGGATCCCAGAAGGGACATGTTGGCAAGTGGTCTTGTCTATTGCTCTTGTCTTACCGTGTGTGTGTGTGTGTTTGTGTGTTTGTGTGTGTGTGTGTGTTATACTGGAATTAAACCCAGGGCCTTGGACATGTTAAGCAAACATTGTACAATTGCCCTGTACCCCCAGCCTTTTTGTTTCAAAATGAGAAAATTGGGTTGAGAGGCTTAATGATTTCTACCCTTTTTTTTGTACTCAGAAATGATACTCTAAGACAGACTCTGTGGCTAATGTCTGTAATCCTAGCCAATCAGGAGGCTGAGATCTGAGGATTGTAGTTCAAAGCCAGCCTGGGCAAGAAAGTCCATGAGACTCTTATCTCCAATTAACCACCAGAAAAAACAAAAGTGGTGCTGTGGCTCAAGTGGTAGAGCACTAGCCTTGAGATGAAGAACTGAGGAACAGTGACCAGGCCCAGAGTTCAAGTCCCATGACCAACCAAAATAAATTAATTAATTAATTAACAAAAAGTAAATGATACTTCAACAGCCCTCAGGTCTCTCTGATCTTCCCTCTGACCCCACCACTTTTTTATACTTTTTCTTAGAGTTCTCATGTTTACTTAGAAACAGGATCTACCAAAGCAGAGCACAATTATTTCCAATGTTTTTGCTGAAAATTTCTTATCACGGAAGCGAGAGACTGAAAATCAAATACTATATCTACAGCCCAGAGGAGCATCATTCCAGGCCATTGTCCATTCTGCAGTCTTGCTGCAGGATGATGGACCAGGGGTTCCCTCAGCTTTCCAGTTTCCATGCAAAATCACTGGTCTCACAAAGAGGAGTCTCACAAAGTGGAAGCTTTAGCAAGGATTTATTTTAGGATAAAGGAAGGAGAAAAATCCAGGCACTAGTGACTCATATCTGGAATCCTAGCTACTCAAGAGGCTGAGATCTGAGATTAAGATCAAGGTTCAAAACCAGCCCAAGCAGGAAAGTGTATGAGACTCTTATCTAAAAACCAGAAGTGGATTTGTTCCTCAAGTAGTGGGAGTGCCAGCCTTAAGCTGCGAAACAGTGCGCAGGCCTGAGTTCAAGCCCCAAGAGTGGTTAAAAAAAAAGAGTAGAGAGAATTAGAAAAAGAAAAACATTTCCTGCTCCCCACACAAGAACTGATAGATTCAAGTGGCAAGTCTGCCTGCCATCCTAATTCTTCTGATCAGAGGACTACATGTGATCATGTTGTCTAGCCACCCCTATTAAAACATGGTTCCAGATGGTCAAGATGATGCAGTTTATTATCCTAAAATGTGGAGATTTACCTGAGTCTACCTAAAATGCAAGGACCACAGATGATTGTTAGGCTTTCTTTTCCCAGCTATTCTTCTTATTTTCTATCTATATTAGAACAGGATCTGTGTTGCTTGTCTGGATAATGGTTGGGCATGGTTTCAGTCTCCTTCATAACACTTTTTATCAATCAATTCTGATGTGCTGGAATCCAAGAGACACTCAGGAGGGAAAACATTAAAGAGGCAAAACAGAGAAGGACAACATGGAGTCAGGCCAAGGGGATATGTGACTTGAACTATGTTGTCATTGTGAGCTCTGACTTAAGAAAACAGCAACGCTCAACAAACTAACAACTAAATGGATGAGGAAATGGAGGGAGGGAGAGAAAAAGAGAGGGAAAGGGAGGAAGGAAGGAAGGAAGGAAGGAAGGAAGGGAGAGAGAAAGGGAGGGAGGGAGGAAGGAAGAGGCAAGTAGCTATAGCTATATATTCATTAACAATTGTGACATCTCTTCCCAGGAGAGGTGATTGTCTATGTAGACAGCAAATTATTAAAAGAACACTATATTTGTTTGGATGTGCATGTGTGTGTGAGTGTGTGTGTGTGTGTGCGTGCATGCAGGTCCTGGGGCTTGAACTCAGGTCCTAGTTACTGTCTCTGAGCTTTTTGGCTCAGCTTAGCACTCTACCACTTGAACCACAGTTCAACTTATGGCTTTTTGGTCGTTAATTGGAGATAAGAGTCTTATGGACTCTGCTTCCCAGGGTGGCTTTGAACTGCAATCCTCAGATCTTAGCTTCCTGAGTAACTAGGATTACAGGCGTGAGCCACCAGTGCCCAGAAAGATAATATTGGTTCTCTCTGTAGAAAATGGACATAAACTTCCTTGTACTTTCTTAATCATAGGGGAGAAAAATGCAGCACTGTGAACTTTATATTGAGTTTATTCATTCATTTAATTATTTTTAAATAGATGCAAGCTGATTGTATCTCCACATCCCTTCAAAAGAATAGCACCAGGGATAGGCAAGAAGTGTGGGGGAGAATAATGGAAGGGATGACAGATCAAGATATCCTGTATAGACTGGGAAGGTGGCTCAGTGGTAGAGTGCTTGCCTTGCATGCATGAGGCCCTGGGTTCAATTCCTCAGCACCACATAAGCAGAAAAAGCCAGAAGTGGTACTATGACTCAAGTGGTAAAGCGCTAGCTTTAAGCTAAAGAGCTGAGAGACAGCGCCCAGGCCCAGAGTTCAGGCCCCATGCCTGGCAAAAAAAAAAAAAAAAAGATATCTTGTATATAAAAGACACGTTAAATTGTAACCCCCTTGTAAACCACTTGAAGATTAAAAAAAAATAGGGACCAGGAATTAATATTAAACATGGTTCTAGGAAACTTTTATTTTTCTACTTCCTAATTGAACAAAAGTTCTAAGAATTTTATTATTCATGTCTTTCTGCTCTTTACTGCCTTTTTCTTTTTCTTTTTTTTTGGTCCGGTCATGGGGCCTGAACTCTGGGCCTGGGCGCTGTCCCTCAGCTCTTCAGCTCAAGGCTAGCGCTCTACCACCTGAGCCACAGCGCCACTTCTGGCTTTTTTTCTTTTTGCTTATGTGGTGCTGGGGAATCGAACCCAGGGCCTCATACATGCAAGGCAAGCACTCTACCACTGAGCCACCTTCCCAGCCTACTGCCTTTTTCTAAGCTGGCATCTGTGACTTCTTCTCTCTCTCTCTCTCGTCCTGGGGCTTGAACTCAGGGCCTGGGCACTGTCCCTGAGCTTCTTTTGCTCAGGGCTACCACTCTACTACTTGAGCCACAGCACTTCGGGCTTTTTCTGTTTATGTGGTGCTGAGGAATCAAACCCCGGGTTTTATGAATGCTAGGCAAGCACTTTACCGCTAAGCCACATTCCCAGCCCACTGTATGTGATTTCTTACCTTGAGACTCTTATTTGCAAGAGAAAGAAAAAAAAAACTCAGATTTCCAGAAGCTTTAGTGAGAAAGGGGCTAAGGATACAGAGTCCCATGTACCAAGCAGAGGCCATATGCACATCTTTGGGACCATGGGAGGCCTGGACATCTGGCCAGAACTGGAATACTTTGGCAGGAACCCAGACAATTCTCTACATCCTGTTCCTTTTTGCCTCCATGTTTAATGCTGTTAGCCAGATTAGTTATCTAATGACACATAACAGATTGCTCCCAAATTCTTTTTCTTTTCTTTCTTTTCTGTTTTCCTTCCTTCCTTCCTATTTTCCTTCCTTCCTCTCCTTTTCTGTTTCTTTTTCTGTCTCTATCTCTGTTTCCTTCCTTCCTTTCTCTCTCTTTCCCTCCCTTTCTTTCTCTCTCTCCCTTCCTTTCTCTTTCTTTTGCTCTCCTTCCTTCCTTCTTTCCTTCCTCCCTCCGTCCCTCCCTCCCTCCTTCCCTTCCCTCCTTCCTTCCTTCCTTTCTTTTCTTCTCTCCTGCCTTTGCTTCTTATATTCTAGGATTACAGATGCATACTATCGTGCCTGGTGATTGTCCCAATTTCTGTCCATCAGGAATCTGAGCATGCTCTAGCTTAGTGGCACTGGCTCTGGGACTGTCACAAGGTTGTCGGATGGAGGTGTCAGTCAGGCTTCCGTCATGTGAAGTTGACTGAGACTGGAGGACTTGCTTCTGTGTTGGCTCTCCACACAGATAGCAAGTTCATGCTGGCCACTGGCAGAAGTCACAGTTCATCACCATGGGGACATCTGTGTGTTGGCATGACATGGTAGCCAATGCAGCAGAGTCTGTGATCCAAGAAATCGCAAGGCAAAGGCTGCAATGTCTTTTATGACCTAGCCTCAGAAGACACAGGTTACCATTTCTACAGCGTAAACAACATATACATGGGGTGAAGATCAGGAAGTGCGTTCACTGTGGGGCTATGTTGGAGGCCAGCTGCCACACAAGCCCTAAGATACAGGCCATTATCAATTGCACTGAGTGCAAATGCCCTTCTTTGTCCCCAACATAAATTCTAAATACTGGTTGTGACACTGCAAAGGAAGCATGATACAGTTTGACTGAGGACAGTCTGAAGATTCAGTCTTGACCATCAGAAAGAAAGAGAAAGACATGATTGGAAACTATGCATCAGGAAAGGGGTGAAGGAGAGTCCATTTTGCCAATTACAGAACAGAAAGAGGGTCTCCCTCTCCCTCTGCCTCTTGCCCTCCCTTTTCTCCCCCCACCCCATCCCTTTCTCTCTTGTGCCAGTACTAGGGCTTGAATTGAGGTCTGAGTTATGTCCCTTAGTTTCTTCACTCAAGGCTGGTGCTCTACCACTTGAGCCATAATTTTTACTTCTGGCTTTGTTGTTCATTGGAGATAAGAGTTTCACACTTTCCTGCTCAGGCTGGCTTTGATCCTCAGATCTCAACCTCCTGAGTTGCTAGGATTATAGGTATAGCCACCGGCACCTAGCCAGGGGTCTCCTGTTAAAGCTGAGAAGTTATAGGGATAGTTGAAGCTGTTACCCAGTGACTTTTCATCCCCTTGGGATGATATGGATTGAAATCACCCCCAGTAACTCTGAGGTGGGGTCCCAAAGTCCAATGTGATGCTTCAAATTGTTCTTCAATGGTCTCCCTGGATTTGGAACCCTGTAATGAAGGTACACACAAGTTCTCCAGGGAAAGCCAGTCTCTGGTGGCCTCATTAGGAAAAAGCAACCCAGGGATCTAGGTGATTCACCCTGAAGCTGTTTGCCTTCCTGGTTGTTTTGCTCCTTGGCTTTAGTCCTGCGCTTTCTTCCAGGTGGGGTCGCCTCACTAGACAACACTGAGCCTGAAGGTCTGGCAGCAATGTGGGATGATGTGGGGGCTGCATCTCCCTCTTTCATGTAGTTGCAACTTTGATTGGACGTGGCACAGAGATAAGCCTGCTGGTGTGTGTGTGTGTGTGTGTGTGTGTGTGTGTGTGTATGTATGTATGCTTTTGTAGGTGGGCTTGTGTACGTGGATGAAGGCCTTTTGTGTGTCTGTGGGCTTGTGTGTATCTGTAGGTTTGTGTAGGGGCCCCTAAGACTCTAGCTGTTGTTTTCAGCCTGCATAATGTATGGAAGTTTTACCAGCTGTGGTTGAACTTTTTTTTTTTGTTGGTCGTGGGGCTTGAACTCTGGGCCTGGGCGCTGTCCCTCAGCTCTTCAGCTCAAGGCGAGCGCTCTACCACTTGAGCTACAGTGCCACTTCCGGTTTTCTGGTGGTTTATTGGAGATAGGAGTCTCCCGGTCTCTCCTGCCTGGGCTGGCTTTGAACCGCGATCCTCAGATCTCAGCCTCCTGAGTAGCTAGGATTACAGGCATGAGCCACCAGCGCCCGGCTGTGGTTGAACATTTTATGTTTATGTTTAGTACAAACAATGCTGATCCACATGACTTGTGAATAGGAATACAATAAGGAAAATGGAAAACATTCCTCCCCTTCCAAAACTTCTTAGACTTTTCTGATCCTTTTCTGACTCTGGGCTTTATGTCCACCTGTGCCTCCTTTGGCCCTAGGACAAAGTTGGAACGGTGACTCAGGAGGCACCAGACTCTCCAGGCCCAGAGGGTGGAATCTCTTCACTCCACTTTTGTATGAGGGTGTTTGGTCCTCCATCAAAAAGGTGAAAATCCCTGAACTGCTCATAAGAAAGCCCTGGGTTTGAAAGACTATGTGTGCAGTTCAAGTGGTAAGGCACTACAAAATATGAGCCCTTGAGTTTAAACCCAAGTCCTATCAAGAAAAGAGAAAGTCCTGGATTTGAGTCCTGCCACTATTTCCAACCACCCTTCCAAATCTACACAGGCCTCTTAGCTTCTCAGAGCATCAGCTTCTTCATGTCTCAGTCGGAGGTGGTATGACCTGTCTGCCCATGACTCAGGGAGAGACTGTGGGAGAGACTCACCAGAGCTGGGAAAATGAAGGTGAAAGCAACATGGGTGCGGATGGCATTATTGCTTTATCCAGTGTCAGTGAATGGACACATGGCAAGCCACCATGTGAGCACCTGGCCTTGTTGCACCTTGGGCCTCTGATTTGAAAAGTGTGTCACCTGTATCCTCACGAACCATAATAATGCCTCCAAACACAGTACTGTGTCAGGGGTGAGCCAGGTTTTTTCTTTTCTTTTCTTTTTTGTTTGTATGTTTGTTTTTTTGTTTGTTGTGGGGCTGGAACTCTGGGCCTGGGCACTGTCCCTCAGCTCTTCACTTCAAGGCTAGCGCTCTACCACTTGAGCCACACTACCACGTCTGGTTTTCTGGTGGTTTATTGGAGATAAGATTCTTACAGACTTTCCTGCCTGGGTTGGCTTTGAACTGCAAGCCTCAGATCTCAGCCTCCTGAGTAGCTAGGATTACAGGCATGAGCCACTGGTGCCTGGCTGAGCCAGGTTTTGTAAGGCTTGTGGTTTATATAATTTGAAGATCCCCTGTTCCCTCAGGAAAAGGATATTAACATGTGGCTTGGGTCTCTCCTGTGAGGAACCTGGAAGCTTCTTTAGCTTCATGATAATTCTGCTGCTGGTTCCTAGATTGGGTGTCTGTCTGGGACCAGAGAATCTTTGGTGGCAAGAAACATTTAAAAAACTCTCTTGCAACCATATTTTCCACACTGGGCATTTTTGAGGACTATAAGGAAGAGTTGTAAGTCTTCCTTCACACCACATTGTTCTCTGAGCCAGGCCCACCAAGAGGTCCTCAAGCAGGCTGCTCTTCCTTTGCTGATGGTTTAGGCACAGGCCTAGAGGTTGGAGCTTCTTGGTGATATCTGCAAGGCCTCAAGTCAAAGCCTTCATTTCATAAACAGAGAAAATATGACCCTTAGAGGTAGAGTCTCCCCTGAGATCACACAGCTGTAAATGGTAGAGGTTGGAGAAGAAATTGAGTAGCCTTTCTCCTCACATTCTTCCTTCCTTCTTTCCTTCCTTCCTTTCCCTTCCTCCTTCTTCTTTCTTTCTTTCCTTCTTTCTTTTTTCTCTTCTCACTTTCTTTCTTTCTTTTCTTTCTTTCTTTCTTTCCTTCTTTCTTTTTTCTCTTCTCACTTTCTTCCTTTCTTTCCTGCTTTCTTGCTTTTTTTTTTTTTTTTTTGGCCAGTTGTGAGGCTTGAACTTGGGAACAGGGTGCTGTCCCTGAGCTCTTTCACTCAAAGGCTAGCACTCTACCACTTTCTTCTTCTTCTTCTTTCTTTTTTTTGTCAGTTGTGGGGCCTGAACTCTGGGCCTGGTCACTGTCCCTCAGCTCAAGTTCAAGGTTAGCACCCTACCACTGAGCCACAGCACCACTTCTGGCTTTTTCTGCTTACGTGGTACTGAGGAATCGAACCCAGGGCCTCATGCATGCAAGGCAAACACTCTACCACTGAGCCACCTTCCCAGCCCCTCTACCACTTTCAACCACAGCTCCACTTCGTTTTTTGGTGGTTAATTGGAGATAAGAGTCTCATGACCTTTCCTGCTGAGGATGACTTCGAACCATGATCTTCAGATTTTAGCCTCCTCAATAGCTAGGATTACAGGAGCCATCAACACCCAACCCACATGGGGCTTTGAACTCAGGCCCCCAGTTTTCTTGAAATGAATCTAGTTTTCTAGTTGTCCATCTAGAACCTGCTGTCTGTGATGCTGTGTGGGGGCATTTATGTTTGTACCTAGGAGGCCCTCGTTGGTCCCCTCTGGCAGAACAGACTTGGTCCTGCCTGGATTCATTAAGGCCTTGGGATTTGCAGCTCCTTCTGGCTTCTTCCTGGGGCCTGGAAACACTGAAAACAGAGTTCAATTGTGTCCAGCTCCCTCAGCCAGCCTCAGCCATGGGCTGCTCCTATACCACTCAGCGCACACCCCAGGGCCTGATGCCTGTCCATGGTACTGGCCCTGCTCCACTGTTCTGGCTTGTGATTCTCTCCATTAGCCTGGAAACTGACACTTCAGCCTGACCTTCATCAGATTTGGCCCTTGGCTTACTCAGGATCACATACCTCCTACAACTGCTGACTTCCAAGTGCCCCACAGCTGCCCTGTGCTTCAGCCAGAGCACTGATCCAGCCAAGATAGAAAGCCGAGAAAGATTTTTATGATCCCTACATGGAAGGGTGGAACGATTATGCACCTGTGTGTGGGTGAGAAGCCCACTGTCTCTCGGGAAGATTCCTTCCTGACCCACTCCATTGCCCTTGACTATAGAGAAGGCAAGATCTTCAGGCACACTTGTCCCTGGAGCCCAGGACTCAGACTCAGATGAATAGCTTCAGTTGTACCAGTGTTTAAAACAGTCATCTGTTGGTGATCCTAAGAGATTGGGTCCAGGATACTCCCTCACATACTTGAAGTGGCTGTGCAAATACCATATAAGACTAATATAGGAAGCCAGGCATTGGTGGCTCATGCCTATAATCCTAGCTACTCAGGAGGCTGAGCTCTGAGGATCATGGTTCAAAACCAGCCCACGCAGGAATGTCCATGAGACTCATCTCTAATTAACCACCAGAAAACCAGAAGTGAAGCTATGGCTCAAGTGCTAGAGTGTTAGCCTTGAGCTGAAGAGCCCAGGGACAGCTCCCAGGCCCAGAGTTCAAGCCCTACTCCACCACCACCCTTCCCCCCCACCCCCTGCCAAAAAAAAAAAAAAAAAGAATAATATAGGAGCCAGGTGCCAGTGGCTCGAGCCTGTAATCCTAGCTACTCAAGAGGCTGAGATCTGAGGATCACAGTTTGAAGTCATTCTGGGCAGTAAAATCATGAGACTCTTATCTCTAGTTAACTACACAAAAAAAAGTCAGAAGTGGAGCAGTGGCTCAAATAGTAGAACTCAAACCTTGAGCAAAGGAAACTCAGGGACAGCACCCAGGACTGGCGCCAAACCCACCACCAACTAACAACAATAAAAGAAACAATAAGGGAAGTTGGGCGATATGGCACATTCCTGTAATCACAGCATACTGGAGGCACAGGCAGCAGGATCATGGACGATCATGAGTTTGAGGCTAATTAGTGAAATTGTACCAAGAGAGAGAGGGGGGAGGGAGAGAGAGAGGGAGAGAGAGAGAGGAAGTGTCTGTGGCTCAAGTAGGAGAATGCTTGCCTAGAAAGCATGAGGTTTTGAGTTCAATCCCCAGTACTACACACACACACAAAATGTTTTATTTTTAACTTTTAACATTAACAGGCACTGGTGGCTCACACCTGTAATCCTAGCTACTAAGGAGGCTGAGATCTGAGGATCACGGTTTGAAGCCAGCCCAGGCAGGAAAATCCATGAGACTCTTATATCCAATAATTTACCAAAAAAGCTGGAAGTAGAGCTGTGGCTCAAGTGGTAGAGTAGTAGCTTTGAGCAAAAAGAAGCTCAAGGACAGTGCCCAGGTCCTGAGTTCAAACCCCAGGACTGGCAAAAAAAAAAAAGTGCAGTATTTCTATATAAGCTAAGCACATCCTCCTATACATTAAATCACCTCTAGCTTACTTGGAATATACTTCATATTATATAAACACAGAGTAAATAGACATTGTACAGAGTTGTTTATGAGAAGAAAAAAGTCTGTACATGTTCCATATAGACATTTTTTCTGATTACTTTTTTTTTTTTTTGGTTGTGGGGCCTGAACTCTGGGCCTGGGTGCGGTCCCTCAGCTCTTCAGCTCAAGGGTAGCGCTCTACCACTTGAGCCATAGCACCACTTCTGTTTTTTTCTTTTTGCTTATGTGGTGCTGAGGAATCGAACCCAGGGCCTCAGGCATGCAAGGCAAGCACTCTACCACTGAGCCACCTTCCCAGCCCCTTTCTGATTACTTTTGATCCATAATTCATTGAATCGGTGGACGTGGACGGCCAACATTACGGAAATGTGTCCCTCCATATCAATGGGTAAATAGCTGCAGCCCCTGACCTGCAGTGCCCTCTGCCAGCGTGTCTCTTCAGTCCCTCTGCCACACTTACTGAGCCTACAGGTCATCCAGGAAATGAAGGGTAATATCTAACTTCTTTTCTTTTCTTTTTTTGACAGTCATGGGGCCTGAACTCTGGGCCTGGGCACTGTCCCGGAGCTCTACCACTGGAGCCACAGCGCCACTTCTGGTTTTTTCTGCTTATGTGGTGCTGAGGAATCGAACCCAGGGCCTCATGTATGCGAGGCAAACACTCTACCACTGAGACACCTTCCCAGCCCCTAACTTCTTTTCTTGAGACAAGGCTGGCCTGAAACTGGAGATCCTTCTGCTTCAGCCTCCCATGTGTTGAGATCATAGACATGTACGACCACAACTGCAATAGCTAATATTTTAGGGACACATAGTCTCAGCCAGGCATTTTGCTTAGAATTTTGTGAAGCCTGCTGTAATTATTTCATCCTTTTTTTCTTTCCCCTCCAAGAGACAGATTGTCCCAGATTTTACAGCTAGCCAATCCAACATTCATTCTTTTCCCCTCCTGCTTGGTAAGAGTTTCCTGACTTCATCTGGGATGATCATGAGCAAAGACAAAAGGTTCCTTTATAGCTTTGTGTCTAAGTTCTGACCATCGAGGTTTTATTGGAAGTGTTGAAGATTTGGGCTCATTAAAGAGAGTGACCCTTTTCATTCATCCATCCTCCTGCTGTGCAGGAGTTACCTGGAGTTCTAGCGGTTTGCTAGACCTGGAATGAAGCACTACATAACTGAGTAAAATGATGTTTCCTGGGTCCCCAGGGAGACTTCACAGCCTACGTGACTTTGTTCATGTGAAATAATAAAATGTGTTTAACTTACTATAGGCAGTTTTTATTTCTTCAAGATGAACAACATTCCTAACTGATGAAGATGTTAGAAATCAGAATTCAACAAATGATGCTGAGGAAACTAGTCATGCAGAAGAATGAGGTGGTATCTTACTGAATACCATGTTTAAGATTTAACTAAAAAATGAATTGACACAAGCTCGGTACTGGAGGCTCAGGCCTCTAATCCTATCTACTCAGAAGGCTGAGATCTGAAGATCAAGGTTTGAAGCCATCCCAAGCAGGCTTATCTCCAATTAGTCTTATCTCCAATTACTCTAATAGTCTGAGTAGCCAGGATTAAAGGCATGAGCCACCAGTGACTGGCTAACAATATAGTTCTTTCTCAAAAAAATTAAACGTAGAATTTTTACTTGATCCAGAAACTTCACTTATGGATATATACCTAAAATAATTTAAACTTAAGAATTTATTTATTTATTTTTTGGTCCGGTTGTGGGGCCTGTACTCTGGGCCTGGACGCTGTCCCTCAGCTCTTCAGCTTTTTTTCTTTTTGCTTATGTGGTGCTGAGGAATCAAAGCCAGGGCCTCAGGCATGCAAGGCAAGCGCTCTACCACTAAGCCACCTTCCCAGCCACAAACTTAAGAGTTTTTATGTGTATGTTTGCTGTACTGAGGCTTGAATGTAGGGCCTTGGATTCTTGCTTAAGCTTTCTCATGGAGGGCTAGTATTCTACCACTTGAGCCACAGTTCCACTCAGATTTTTGGTGATCTTCAGATTTTAGCCTCCTGAGTAGCTCGGGAATTATAGGTTTATTAGTGTAAACCACCAGCACTAAAAGTAAAGAACTGAAGAGGGTTTTTACCCAATTTATAATGGTATTAATCACAGTAGCAAAAAGAAGAAAATAACCCAAATATACATCAATGGATGGGTGAACTAAAAAAAATAGTATACACACAAACACACATGAGAATAATATTTATCATTGAAAAGGAGTGAAATTCTGTACATGGTAAAGCATGGTTGGATCCTGAACATATTGTGCTAAATGCAACAGTGCAGACACAAAAGAGACCTATTGAAAGGTTCCATTACATGAGATACCAAGAGTAGTCATAGTCATAGAAAAAACCACAATGCCAAGGCTACAGGATTCTAGGGAAGCAAGGATGGGCAGTTACTGTTTTGATGGCTGCAGAATTTCAGTTTGGAATGATGAAAAAGTCTAGAGATGGGCTGTGGTGAGTTTGTACCACATTGCAAGTTTACTCAATGCCAAGGAACTATACACTTAAAAATGGCTAAATCTAGCCCGGCGCTGGTGGCTCACGCCTGTAATCCTACCTACTCAGGAGGCTGAGATCTGAGGATCGAGGTTCAAAGCCAACCCGGGCAGGAAAGAACGTGAGACTCCTATCTCCAATAAACCACCAGAAAACCAGAAGTGGCTCTGTGGTTCAAGTGGTAGAGCGCTCGCCTTGAGCTGAAGAGCTGAGGGACAGCGCCCAGGCCCAGAGTTCAAGCCCCACGACCGACAAAAAAAAAAAAAAATGGCTAAATCGCCAAGTATATTTGGATCCTTCTGTGAACTAGTTGTGTCATATATCTGGATACTTCAGTAATGAATGAGTTAAATGAAGTCATTGGCATGTGTTTGTTCTAATTTGCTTAAGAGCTATGATTTTTCCTTTTTATTTTTATTTATTTATTTATTTTTGGGTCCGGTCGTGGGCCTGAACTCTGGGCCTGGGCGCTGTCCCTCAGCTCTTCAGCTCAAGGCTAGTGCTCTACCACTTGAGCCACAGCGCCACTTCTGGCTTTTTTCTTTTTGCTTATGTGGTGCTGAGGAATTGAACCCAGGGCCTCATGCATGCAAGGCAAGCACGCTACCACTGAGCCACCTTCCCAGCCCTGATTTTTCCTTTTTAATAGCTTATCAGTTGTTCCTAGCTACTGAGGAGGCTGAGATCTTGAGGATCATGGTTCAAAGCCAGCCTGGGCAGAAAAGTCCATGAGACTCCAATCTCCTATCTCAGGAAAAAGCTGCAAGTGGAGATGTAGTTTGAGTTGTAGAGAGCCAGCCTTTATTGAAAAAGCTAAGCAAGAGGCTCTGAGCTTAATCCTCAGTATCAGTACAACAATCAATCAATAAGTAACCTGTTAATAATTTGAATATCTGTCTGGATTGAGAGAGAGAGAGAGAGAGAGAAGGAGAGGGAAGAAGGCAGAGCAGAAGATGTGAGTGGGAAAGGAGAGAAAGGGAAAGCCAAGAAGGGAAGGATGGAGTGAGAAGATGAACAGAAAGAGAGGAAGGGAGGGAGGAGGAGAACCGCAGGAAGCGGAAGTGAAAGTCCTCTGGTCCTGGAAATGTGCAAATACTCCCCCTCCTCTTGAGGAAGTTGTTGTTTTGATTCAACTTAGAGAGGCCCTGTCTGGCCCTCAGTCTGAGAAGGAAATTTTTTTCTGCCTCTGTCGTTTCCCAGGTCACCAGTTATATTAAGCCAAGGTCCCTTGCTGGCTGCTGTCTATAATTTTTCCACTCCCCACCCCTTTGAGTCAGATTGCAAAATAAGGACATTTTGAAACTTGGATTCTTGGTGATAGAGACAGCAAAGCTGTGACCTGCGACATTTTCAGTCTCATCCAGTTGGGAAGGGTCCTTTTTTGAGGGCTCTTTAAATCAGCAACAGGAAGGTGAGCAGGGACACAGAGGACCCTGCCACATTTACAAGCACGATCATCAGGAGAAGAATGAGGCACCTGCAGATTAGAAACATTTCCAGGTTAGAAACAGGCTCTTGGCTAGGCACTTGCTGGTGGCTCACTCCTGTAATCTTAGCTACTCATGAGGCTGAGATCTGAGGATTGTGGTTTGAAGCCAGCCAGGGCAGTTCATGAACCTTTTTTTTTTTTTTTTTTGTCGGTAGTGGAGCCTGAACTCTGGGCCTGGATGTTGTCCCTCAGATCTTCAGCTCAAGGCTAGTGCCAGTCTACCACTTGAGCCACAGCACCAATTCCGACTTTTTCTGCTTATGTGGTGCTGAGGAATTGAACCCAGGGCCTTATGCATGCAAGACAAGTACTCTACCACTGAGCCACCTTCCCAGCCCAAGTTCATGAAATTCTTTCTCCAATTAACCAGCAAAAGGCCAGAAGTGAAGCTGTGGCTCAAGTGGTAGAACACCTGTCTTAACTGAAAAAGCCAAGTGGGAATGTGAGGCCCTGAGTTCAAGCTCTGACACACACACTCACACACACACACACACACACACAGGAAAAAGAAAGGAAAGGAAGAAAGAAAGAAAGAAGCAGGCTCTATGCTTTGGCACTGATTCTTTTTTTTTTATTGTAAAGATACTATACAGAGGGTTACAGTTACATGAGTGAGGTAATGAGTACACTTCCTCTTGAACATTGTTAGCCCCTCCATTGTTTTCCCCCTACCATCCCCTCTCTCCCTCCCTTCCCCGAAGTTCTTTTTTTTTTTTTGATTGTGATTAAGTGATTACATAATTTCTAAGTCACAAATTCATTCTAACTTTCCTGGAGCAAATTGTCTATCACAGTCTGTAATATATAACAGTGTTCACATGTTATACACCATACATGTGATCAGCAGCATGGGGATATTTAGTAGTGGTTCAACCAGATGAGCAGGAGTTCTTTGTTTCTTAAGTCCTGTTAGTTTTGTCGTATCACCTAACATTTTGGATTTAGCATCCACTTATCAGGGAGACCATGTACCGTTTGTCTCTTCGCTCTTGGCTTACCTCGCTCAACATGATTCCTTCTAGCTCCATCCATTTCCCTGAAAATGCCATTATTTTGTCATTTCTAATGGCTGCATAATATTCCATTGTGTATAGATACCACAATTTTTGGATCCATTCATCTGTCGTGGGGCAGATGAATATCCTAGCTATTGTGAACAGTTGGCACTGATTCTTTCACTGATCTGAAATTTTTTTATTTTTTTGTTTTTGGGTCCGGTTGTGGGGCCTGAACTCTGGGCCTGGGCGCTGTCCCTCAGCTCTTCAGCTCAAGGCTAGCACCCTACCACTTGAGCCACAGCGCCACTTCCAGCTTTTTTCTTTTTGCTTATGTGGTGCTGAGGAATCGAACCCAGGGCCTCAGGCATGCAAGGCAAGCGCTCTACCACTGAGCCATCTTCCCAGCCCGCTGATCTGAAATTTAAAGATCCAATTGTCATTATCCCAACAAACTCCATAATACAACCCCAGCCTATCTTGGCAAATGTTTCCCCTGCCATCCTGCCCTGCATCCAGCGTACACTACCAACCAACTTGCTACTCCCTGAGCAAGTCAGATAGGTCCACCTTCATTGCTGCTGTTTCCTCTCCCTGGAATGCCTTTCCCTGTCTTCACTCCATCACTTCCACTCAGGGTTTCCTCATTTCCTCCTATGAGCCTTTGAGCATAGTTTATTGTTCACGTCTGGATTGAGACTCGCGGGTCACCCCTCTGGCTTGTCACTGTGTGCCTGCACACTCTGTGAGAGCAACAGTCCAGGCTTATTCACCGCCTGTTCTGGTACTGGCGCATTCAGTCCGTTATTTCCCCAATTTCTTGAGCACCGATTCTCTGTGGTGATTAACTAAGGGCAAACCATGGGCAGGAGACCCCAGCTTTTCATGACGCCAGTCCTCTGACGCTATTGGCTGGGCTCTGAGTCACTTTCAGGATGGTCCTGGCAAGTGAGTGGAGAGAAGGAATGAATGGCTTTCACTCCCACCACCTTCCAGGCCCCTGCCCAGGCACGCCTGGTGAAAGCTGTGTTAAAATAACCGATCAGAAGGGAAGACAGTACCCCAGCACCCCTGTGGAGTCTTTAATAGGAACTAGGGAGGTCCCTGCTAGAAGACGACTTCTGGAAACGCCTTGACTCCTCCAAACAAACATAAAGCCCCAAAGTCACCTCCCTTCTCCTCGGGGAGGCGGCGGCACAGAGGCTGGCTGGAGAGCGGCGCCGAAACGTACTGGGCGTGGCCTCGCGCGCGGGGGGCGTGGCCGATGGACGGGCGGGGTCTCGCGCAGTGGCGGTCGGCGCGCGGCAGGGGGCGCAGCGGAACCAGCGGCTCCCGCTTCGCAGTCGCGACCCGTGGGGCTGGCGGAGTCCCTGGGCGTGGAAGTCCTTCTAAGTAAGGCCGCTCCTCGCTCCCATCTGCCTACTGCCAGGCCGGGCAGCAACCTCAGCTTCAAGTGTATCTGCCGGAAAGTCAGCTCAGTCCCTGCCCAGGACTCGCACCCTCCCCCGCAAGGGCGAGCCCTTCCTGGCCTTCCCGGGCGGCCGGAAGGATCGGGGTGGTCAGCCCGAGGCTGGGCCGCAGCGCGTGGCTTGCCAGGGCCGGTTTCGTCCCACAGCCCCCTCTCTAGACAGTGGCCCCAGCCTCGGAGCTGGGCACTGGGCTGGAGGCCCCCGTGGAAAAACGGAAGGGCATCTGCCAGGCAGGACCTCGCACGGGATAGGAACCAATCGGTATTTGAATGAATGGACGCATGAAATGGGAAGGGTCTGCTCAGCCGAGACCATGCTCTCCTATTTGTTGGTACCCCCCCTTGTCCCCAGCCCCATCTTCCCACGCAGCACAATTCCACTCTCCCCGCCGGCCGCGGCCCCGAGGCCTTCAGAGCGCTGGAAGTCCTGCAGGGGTGTGCCCTCCTACTGGAAGGCAGGACCAAGCGCCGCTGGAGATGGCGATTGTTTGGGGCTGAAGGTCAGTGACCCAGAGCCGGTAGAAGAAAAGCCCTCTCAGCCCTCCCCTTATTTGCCTAAAAGCAGCACATAAATCCACAAGGGTGTACTTCCCCCCCCCCCATCAGGAAGCACAAAGGGGCATCACGAAGTCAGCTGGAGGCCGCTGTCAGCCTGGAGAGGGCACTAGAGGAATCGGCAGAGCAAATTTCCCTAACTAGTCTTTATCTACCGTTATTTCCCCATTTATTTGCCTTCCCCAGAGACTGAGCCTCTTAAGAGGCTCAAGGTCCTTTCCCTTTGTCTTGTCGCCAGAGAACGACAAAGGGGTTCCCTCGGCTTCCCAGTTGCCCGAGAAGGAAAAGGGGTGCTCTCCGCTTCCCATGGGTCATTGAGATGCACATGTGAAAAGAATCTCAGGGTGTCTCACAAGACACAAATTCTAGTAAAGATCTATTTGGGTATAACAGGTTAAAATAGGGAGATATGCAGGAAATCGGAGTTAAGGATTCACAGTGGCTTTTTTTTTTTTTTTGTCACTCCTGGGTCTTGAACTCAGGGCCTGGGCACTGTCCCTGAGCTGCTTTTTGCTCAAGGCTAGCACTCTACCATTTGAGCCACAGTGGCATTTCCAACCTTTTCTGTTTATGTGGTATTGAGGAACTGAACCCAAGGTTTCATGCATGCTAGGCAAGCACTTTACCACTAAGACACAATTTCAACCCCACAGTGGCCATTTTTATCTGTAGCTTTTATAATTTCTGGTCTTGTTAATCTAGCTACTTGTGGTCCTTAGACACAGGTGACCTTCAGAATTTATTTTTCTCAGACATGCCCTTCATTCGTTTTGTCTTTTCCCTATCCCAGAAGAGGTTGCAGACGCCAGTCCTGCAGCTTGAACTCAGGGCCTGGGCGCTGTCCCTGAGCCTCTCTGTGCTCAAGACTAGCACTCTACCATTGGACTCACAGAGACACTTCTGGCTTTTTCTGAGTACTTTATTGGAGATAAAGGACTTTCCTGCCTGGGCTGGCTTCAAACCCAATCCTCAGATCTCAGCCTCCTTAGTAGTATGTGCCACTGGTATCCCACATGATGGTTACCATTTTAAAGGAGAAGGCAAATTTAGACTGTCCTTTCTATATTTCCTAATCATATATGTGTGTGTATACACACATACACACACATACACTTCAGGTTTTTTAACTTGAATTTTTTATTGTTATTATGAAGGTGTTATACAGATGGGTTACAGTTACATAAGTCAGGTGAGTACATTTCTTTTTGGGCAATGTCATTCCTCTCTTGTTCTCTCCCGGTTTTCCCTCCCGTCTCCACCTACAAGTTGTATAGTTCATTTTCAACATAGTATCTACTAAGTACCACTGCTGCTTTTGTTCATCCTTTGTCCCTCCATTTCTGTGCTCCCCTTCTTACCCTCCCAAAGACAGATAAAGGAACAAATGAGGCAGAAAGGAAAACAAAAACAGCAACAAAGAAAAAAACCTCATTTCTATTTCCTGGAGCTTATGTTGATAAACACTATTTTATATGATCAGATGTACATAGGCAGTGCGCCTCTGTGTTCATCTCCTAAGAATATCCTCCTTTGGTTTCAACTAATCTTTTAATTTAGCACTAAAAAGGAGGCATGGTGGGAGGGGAGCTTTTTCATTTTATTTCCTGGTTTATCTTCTGAGTCTGGACCTTTAGATATTTGTTAAAAATAGTCTTTCCCTGCCTCCTCATCTATCTATCCTGTCTCCTTGTCATTTCCCTGAAAGTATACTGTTTTCTATTGGAGATGTTAATTAGGAGTTCAGACTGATTTTTGCTGTTGTTGTTTGTGTGTATAACTAGGGCTTGAATTTAACCTTAAGCTCTAGCTTAAGGCTCAAGGCTCAAGGCTGGTGCTCTACCACTTAAACCACAGCTTTACTTCCAGCTTTTTGCTGGTTAATTAGAGATAAGAGTTTCAAAGGGGCTGGGAAGGTGGCTCAGTGGTAGAGCGCTTGCCTTGCATGCTCAAGGCCCTGAGTTCGATTCCTCAGCACCACATAAGCAAAAAGAAAAAAGCCGGAAGTGGCGCTGTGGCTCAAGTGGTAGAGCACTAGCCTTGAGCTGAAGAGCTGAGGGACAGAGCCCAGGCCCAGAGTTCAGGCCCCACAACCGGACCCCCCCCCCAAAAAAAAGAAAGTGACCTCTTTTCTGCCCAGGCACCCAGGTCAAGCCCTTCTGAAAGCTCAGAAAAGAAACAGCATGTTGACCTTTCTAGATATTTTCCAGAGAGGCCTCAAACAGGCAAGCCTTGCCAGAAATGATGAGGCCAAGGGACTCTAGGCCTTCATTCACACAGGAACTTTATACAAATAACCAGACCTGCCAGAGCAAGCTGAGTGATCAGATGCACATTTCTTTGCTCTCAGTCAGGTACCTATCTGTAGGCAACTGATTTATAATTATTATTATTATTTTTTTGCCAGTACTGGGGTTTGAACTCAGGGCCCCATGCTTTCACTCAGCTTTTTCACTTAGAGCTGGTGCTTTACCACTTGAGCCACACCTCCACTGCCAGCTTTTTGTTGGTTAGTTGGAGCTAAGGGTCTCAGATCTCAGCCTCCTGAATAGCTAGGATTACAGGCATGATCCACCAGTGCCCAACTTCCTACCTCTTTTGACATCTGTTCTAGTCACTTCTACCTTTCTCCTAAGAGCTCTGGGTCTTCCAGAAAGAGTTGTTGTTCCTCCTCCAACTAGTTAATCTGAGTACACAGGTGAAGCTGAGTGCTAAGCCCCAGGACAGAGCCCTTTACCAGTGCAGAAAGACTTACTCCCATGTTGATGAGGGAGAAGAGAGAAAGAAGTTTGGTGACTGAACCATCTTCCTGCTTTACATCCCTGCCAACCCCATCCATTCAATATAGAAGAAACTACTTAGGTTTCTTCCTGCCCTGCCCACCTAAACTTCTCCCATCCTTTCCAATAAACTTACTCAGTTGATGGAGACGAACCAGGCAGGATCCCTGCAGAATGGGAAGAGCACTTGAGATGGGGTAGACAAGATGAACAGACAAAAGAACTTGTGTTTAATAATGCTGGCTCTCAGTTCATGAGTAGCAGAATTTATCCTGAACCCAAGTCAAAGGAGCAGACAAAGATGATGTGCATGTGTGTTTAACCACAGAAGAGTTACTGGGAAGGCCAAAGAATGGGCACACACCAAACAGCCAACAGCAAGGGCCTCAATACAATTGTGAAAATTTCTGGGAATGTGGCTTAGTGGTAGAGTGTTTGCATGCATGAAGCCTTGGGTTCGATTCCTCAGTACCACATAAACAAACACACAAACAAAAAGACCAGAAGTGGCGCTGTGGCTCAAGTGGTAGAGAGCCAGCCTTGAGCAAAATCTCAGGGACAGTAAGCTCTGAGTTCAAGCCCCAGGATTGGCAAAAAAAAAAAAAAGTGAAAATTTTATTGAGGCTTTCTCTACTTCGTAATATGAGATAATCATTAACGATTGTATTCTAAAATAGTATTTCCTGACTTAGGGAAATAAATCATGATATGAAATTAAGGTATAAGATACAAACTCTCTGAGCAGGGAGTTAGGTCAGTGGCAAAGCATTTGCCTTGCAAGTGCAATGTCCTGGGTTCGATCCCCAGTATCAAAAAAAAAAGAAAAGACAACAACAACAGAAAATACAAACTCTGAGAAAGGCCTCCAGGAAGTAGAGGGTAGGGCCAGCTTTCTGCTTTGCTATTAAAGCAAGCATGGCCTTGTTTGTGTCATCAAGATTCAACCACATCTGCAAGGTTTGTCTACTGCATTTTAACTGCTGATTTACTTGTTTCAGACTCTACTTTCCTCTACATTTTTTTTTAAACTACAATCCTTATTGTTTCCTAAAGTCTGATAGAAGAAGGTCATGAAAGTCCTCCTCATTCTTCTGAGATTCAGCCAGGGTCCTTGCACAAACTGTGTTTTATTAAAGGAGCCAACCACGGAGCAGATCCTCACCCTTCCTCTCCTTTTCCTTTCCTCTTCCTCCTCCTCCCACCCACTCACATACATGTGGGTGGGTTCACACACACACACACACACACACACACACACACACACACACACACACACACACACCTCAGTCAGCATTGTATCTAAGAAGCTTTCCTGGGCATCCCAGGCAGGCTAGGCTCCTCTCTGAATCATCTTCTCTGCACCATAGACTTCCGTCTCTTGGATGCTTTATCCCTGGTTGTTATTTTCCATTTCTTTCTGTAGTTACCTGATGAACATCTTTCTCCACTTTTGTGGTCTCCCACCAGGATGACAAGCCTCCTGTCTTGTCGATATTCCCTGCCCTCGCTCTACCACCAGCAGGCTTCCTGCCAGGGAGACTGGATAAATAAATGTTGATGCCTAGATAGGTGAGTGGCGATGCTGACAGCAGATGCCAAGCCTGCAGGCAATAGCAAGCAGGAGGCAGGGGAGTGACTACAGCAGATATGTCTCCTAGGGAGAACACAGCTTGGAATCAGGGCAGGCTTTCTCTGGTGTAATTTCAGGGTCACTAGGCAGGCCTTCCCCTCCCCCACTCCAGAGCCTGGCAGCCCTTTTAACAAAGGAGAGACGAAGCCTTTTGTTCCTTAAAGGTACAGAGCTCAGGTCTGAATCTCTAGCTTAGAAGGGGCAGAAGAGCTCAGTGGCTTACATTCGTGCTAAGGAGACCGTGAGAGGCTTTCCTAAGAGTAAACTGTGCTGGGGGAAGGGGAGAATGGGGAGCTAGCCCCCCCCCACCCCGAAGAAAAGACATAGAAAGAGGAGTCTCAGGGCTTGATGCTGACCCTTTTTCTGCTGGGCATTAACAGCCCTTTTGGTAAATCTGATTCTGCCAAGATGTTACATCTGAAAAACTTTCAACAAAGATGGCGCTCAGAAGGCAGGCTCGGCGGCCCCAGGATGACAACCTAATTACGTTCCTTTTAATAGCTCCTTCCCAAGTGCTCAGTCAGGGACATCTGCTCTGCTGCGGTTGCACCTTCAGGGAGAAATATTTTTAACACCACCATGCCACAAAAGGAAACTTCTGAAGGCTAGATGAAAATGGCCTCTGCGTTCCCAGGGCCCCAGGCCCAGGTAGGGCCTGAAGCCCCCCTGTGGCACCTGGATCCCCACCCCCAACAGGGCCTGGCTCCTTTTCATGAGCGGAGGAGGCGGAGGCAATGGGTTACTTGGAAATGTTTTTTTTTTTTTCCTTTTTAAATCTTCCCTTTCCAGTTTTCAGAGGTAAATTTAACATGCCAGGCTGCCTCACCCAGCTTTCTCTGTAAGCAGAGTGTCTAAAATAACCCCGGACAGCAAAAGAAGGCTATAGGCCTCTTTCAGTGGCTCTCTTTGTCCATCTGGGCCAATGGCCACCCCTACCTATGAAGCTACTAACCTCATGCCTCGGCTGAAGGTCGCCACCCACACCCTTATTATAGCAGAGCTTAAAAAAAAGGAGGTGGTAGAGGAGGAGGAGGGTGGGAATATTAGAAATCAGAGGAGTTATCTGGTTTGTTTAATAAATTAGCTTGCTGGGAAGGTCAAGGACTGATGCATCAATGACAAGGTGTTTTGAAGAACTTGGTATCTAGAGGAAAAGCTCAGGACTGGGAATAGAGCTTCAGAGCAGAGCTCTTACCTAGCATGTTCAAGGCCTTAGGTTTGATCTACAGTACCACCCACATGCACCCACATGCACATACATACACTCACACCCACACCCACACATAAACACACACAAAAGTACAAGAAGCCCTAGAGATGTCCACTCCAAATCATTTCGCCTTTCTACAGACACGTTATCTTAGACCCAGAAAAATCAGGCAAGTTGCTCAAAAGATTAGTATCAGGCCTGTAATCTTGCTACTCAGGAGGCTGAGATCTAAGGATCATAGTTCAAAGCCAGCCCAGGCAGGAAAGCCTGTGACTTATCGCCAATTAACCACTAGAAAATGGGATATGGCCCAAAGTGGTAGAACACTAGGCTTGAGCAAAAGATCTCAGGAGTAGCAGGCCCCAAGTTCAAACCCCACAATCTTGACAGACAAACAAACAAATGAGAGATTAGCATCATGCCTGAGTTCACTCTTTCATTTAAGCCACAAATGTGTGTGTGTGTGTGTGTGTGTGTGTGTGTGTGTGTGTGTGTGTGTGTATGTGTTGGTACTAGCCTTGAACTCAGGGCCTGGGTACTGTCTCTTAGCTTTTTCAACTGAGACTGGTGCGCTACCACTTGAGCCACAGCTCCACTTTTGGCTAATTAATTGGAGATGAGTTTTTCAAGGTCTCTCAAGAGGCTGCCCAAGGTTGGCCTTAAACCTGGATCCTCAGAGCTCAACCTCCTGAGTAGTTAGGATAACAGGCGTGAGCCAATGGTACCCAGCCACAGAGGTTATTAGTTCATGCCAACACGAGCCCTTCATGCAACAGTGACCTGTATCTCAGAAGTCATGCTCAGTGACAAAAGCAGGAATGAGCATTTGATCCTTCCTGACCTGACACCCAAGTGCCCCTCAAGGCAGGAGGGGAGCTGTTGAGCAGAAGGGCACTGTGCTGAGCAGTCCCTCCCACCCAACACTTACTTTATTGATGGCTGCTTTGTATGTGAGCTGTGCAGTGGAGCCTTCCTGCTCAAGCTGCCTCCAGGCCCCTCCCACTTCCAGCAAGTGGCAAGAGCGAGGGTGAGTGAATGCTACTGCTTTCTGCTCTAGCTAGTCCTTCCCATCCCAAGGCCTCTGGACATCCCACTCAGCCTTCCTTCCTTTCCGTACATGCTGCTCCCTCCCTCAGCTCTGACAAGACCATCCTGGTATTCTCTGAGACTCACTATGGAGCCCAGATTGCCCACAAACTTGTCATCTTCTAAATGCCTCCACCTCCTGAAGGCTGGGGTTACAGGTATATGCCACTGCATCTGGCTTTGGTTTCATTTGAACAGACACTAGATTGAGTCCAGGCTCCATCTGGGGCAGACATGGTTTTAGTCTGGCCTACTCAGAACTCTTCCCCACTCTTGTTGCTGACTCTACCACCACCACCATCAGCATTTCTTCCTTAGCCCCCAATTCTTGCTTTTACTCAAACATCATCTTGATTTATTTTTAAAGTAACCCAGTGCCTGTTCCATACACACGCAATACAGCACCTCCGCTTGCCCCTGGCACCCGACTATCTGGCTTTCCAGCCATTGATGGCCAAAGTCAAACACACTTGAGGTTCATCCACAGATTCAACTGGATATACTCAGAGGGAAACTGCCCTCCAATCTACCATTGCCCATGCTGCCTGAGCTCCAGAACTTCTCTGCACAGTGAATCTGATCCTAGCCCATCCCAGTTTTCCATTGGCATTCCGCTGCTTATCTACCAGCTTCTGGAATTTAACACCTGCTTGACCCAAGCCTCCTCTCTGAATGACAGCCTCTGTCCCTCTCACCCACCTGTCTAGGCCCCACTCAAGTTTCCAGCCTCCCTGACCACCACAGCCCACACTGAACCCCATCTTCCCCACCAACTCCCCCCACACTTCATTCCTCTTCAGCAACATAGTATTTATACTACCTGAAGTCAGAGTCAAGAAAAGAGGTGTACTGGTCTTTTGGAGGTGATGGCCACATGGGTGATCTGGCCAGCTAATTAGACTTCTTACAGTTTTCAATTGGAACTGGGGATTTGCAGGTATCAGCCCAGACCAGTGATTTCTCACATTGTTCTTCCTGGGAGGAGAGACTATGCTCTGTGTGTGTGAGTGTGTGTGTGTGTGTGTGTGTGTATGTGTGTGTGTAGGAGCCAGTCGAATAAGGCCTCCAGGATTCTGTTCCTTTTGATGAGAGAACTCACCTTGGTCAAATTGTAGGACTAGACTTTTTTTTTTAATGCCAATACTGGGTGGTATCCCTTAGCTTTCACACTTGAGGCTAGTACTCTGCCACTTGAGCCACATCTCCACCTCCAGCTTTTGATAGAGTTTTACTTGCCTGTCTTGGCTGGCTTTGAACAGAGATCCTCCTATGTCAGCCTCCTAAGTAGCTAGGATTACAGGCCTGAGTTACCAGTGCCCAGCAAAGGATTAGACTTCTAAAATGCTGGAGAGAGAGACAGAGAGATAGAGAAGATAGAGAGACAGAGACAGAAGGAGAGGAGAGAGAGAAAGAGAGAGTGAGAGACAGAGGAGGAGGAGGAAGAGAAGGAAGAAAAGGAGGAGAGTCTAAGTATTTTCTCCCCAGGTGCATTAACAGGACCTCTATCTCTTATACTCTTGCATTCAGGCCACTCAACAGATGCCTAGTCCATGTGGGGAAGCAAAGATCAAACAGGGGATGTTCTCTTAGATCCTCTGTTGTTCTGGTCTGTGATATGCCAGAGAATCTCCTCAGTCAGACTGAAAGCCTGCCTCTTGCTGTCTTGGCATCCATCCTCCAGGGCACTTAACATAGGGCCTCCACTGTGGCCTCAAACCTTTTTGCTAGATGGGAGGTGGGGTCTGGTGGGTCAGTGCAGCTCCTATGGGTGGCAGAGTCTGCAAACCTAAGTATGAATTGTGGGCTGAAAGCCTGGGCTTGTGTTCCACCTGCTTGCCCACCTTCTCCACCTCTGACAAAGTGACTCACTCCCTCTTCTGCCCAGGTTTCTCAGCTTGATCCTAAGGATTATGATTTGCTTATCATTTGGCAGCTGATCATGTAGGTGGGCCCCCAGGGTGGATGGGCAGGGTCAGAAGGCCCTACATGCCCTGAGGAACTAGAGGAACACAAGGTTTCTTCAGTCTGCTTGGCCCAAGATGGGTGGAAACCACAACTGACAGATTCATAGCTGAATCTGGAGAAGCAATTACTTGCTAATCAAGTCTACTTGGAGAGAGGGGCTTTATAGAAGCCTTGTGGAATACAGCGGTCAGGAGAGCTGGGTACGGAGGGCACAGGGGAGAAGGATGGCCCATGGAGGGAAGCCTTGGACCACTCAGAGTAAAGCCTTGGCTGATTTGGCCTAGGAGCTTTCTCTACCATCCAGGACCTAGGGCTGTAGATGGTAGCTGGGTCCACAGCCTGCTTGAGGGACAAAACAATGAAGTCACTCAGAGTGGCTTGTCCTCAGTCTCCTGCCTCTCCCTTCCTGTATTCTTGCCTTTCCCCACTACTTCCAGAGCTTCTGGAATGAGGAAGGAGGCGGCTCAGGGAAGACGTACTTTGGGGTTTACTTCACTCATCAGTGGCAGAGCTGGAATTCAGACCCAGTAATTCTGTCACTAAGCCCCCAGGCCTCTCACCTGCTCACCTAAGTAGCTGGTGTGCTCTCAGACCCTACCTCAGAGTACCTTGGGGCCCGCAGGGAGTGTTCAGGAAATGCTTGCAGATTACAGGACTTCCCTCATCTTATTTGATTTGCCTACTCAGACTTGTTTTCTCATAAACCTTCTCTGAATTGCTTTGAAATCAGCCACGATGACCTTGTCCTTAGCCTGGCTAAATGTTGTGTTAGCTCACCCCCCATTCTCCCTCCCCTGGGGGTGCCAGGAATTCCAGCCTAGAGTACACATTTTCTAGAAGGGGCATAGATTACAATAACCAAGACCCCTGTGTCCTAACATTTCTTCCTCAATGGATTTTTTTCCCCAGATTTTTGTTTTGTTGTTGCTTTTATTTTTTCCCCCAGAAACCCTGGTGGCAGAGAAGGGACACCGGACATTTCTGTTCTGATGGAGAGTGGTTTGGGGGAGGGCAACAGGCGTAGAACCTGTTAGGCAGGTATGCAGGCAAACTTCCCATAAAGTAACTTTCTAGAGATCATGGTCTCTTGCTCTTGTTTCCCTGAACTCTGTAAGTCTAGGTCTAACTTTGACTTTGAGGCCCTAAAAGTCCCTGACCCAGCCTTCCTCCCTAGTTTGGGGATTTGCTAGAGAGGACTAGGGGCCATCAGGCAGCAGAAATGTCACTTTTACATAACAAGGTCACATCTGTTCCCTTCAGATGTCCCCTTAGGGCAGTCTCATGGTTGCAGCCCTAAGAAAGGGCCTCAGAGGTTTGGCTTGTTAGTGTCTATAGTGAGCAGTAAGTATGACAGTCCTGTAAGAGCTTTTACTCTAGCTGCCTGGGCAAATTGATTTCTCAGAGACTTAGTTCTTACAGCCTAGTTGGGGGTTAAAGAATTCTCAGAATTTTCATCCAATCCAATTTCAGTGAGCAAGAATTTGTGGACCTAGCCTTTCCTGAGTTGCCAGCACTGTTTCTGGAGACCAGCATAGGAGATACCACCCCCTCCTACTTCAGTCCTTTTATACACCCTGATGGCAGCTGAATTTTTGCAAAGCCAGCATAGCATAGTGCTGAGAGAGTCTGGAGGAAGACAGACATGGATTCAAACTCCTTTGCTACTCTTTAATCTCATGATACCATCATGAAGCCTCAGTTCCTTCATCTGTAAAACATCAAGCTCGCAAGGCTGACTATAAGAACTAAATGACACTGACCATGAGCTTATCTCGGGGCCAGTCAACCCAATCAACTGCAAAGCCAAGATTGGTCAATTGTATCAATCGTATCCAGAAGCCAAGAAAACTTAAAAGTTTTCCTCAGACACTTTCCATAGTTGCCTGCTTCCTTTAGGACAGATTTTTGCCTTTCTTCCCTTTCAATCCAGGTTTTCCACATAGAGCTACTTGGAGCTTGTGGCTACCATATTGGACAGCATGGAGTAACACATTTCTGATGTTGCAGAGTCTCTTGTGAATTTCAGACATAGAGGATGGTACAGCTCACCAGCCTGGGCACCTAGGCCTCTTTCCTTAGAGCAGCTTAGCAGGGGATGTGGGCAAAGGACTGTGAGTGTGAGCATCCTAGAAGGTAAAGATTGGGCCCCACCCGATCAAACAAAAGAGTGAACAGAACTGAGGGAAGTAAAATCAGACTACTAGAAGGGCAACCACCAACACTCTGCCCACAATACACAGGCACTACGAGATTCTTCCATTCCCTGTTCTCCTGTTGTCCTCAGCCTCCCTTGGTGCCACTAGAGGGGAAGGAGGTCAGAGTCAGGACAGTGTAACAGCTGGGTCTTGGGTGTTATAAGCTCCTATAATTGACCACAGATGAGCTTTCTTTCATCTGTTTAATTATCCCTACTTCTCCAGTTGTGTGGATAGAGAATGATTCACACCACACCTTGCCCTTGCCTTGCCACATTGGGGAAGTTTTCTTTCTTCCTTTCTTTTTCTTTTCTTTTTTTTCCGGTTGTGGGGTTTGAACTCTGGGCCTGGTACTGTCCCTGCGCTCTTCAGCTCAAGGCAAACGCTCTACCACTTGAGCCACAATGCCACTTCTGGTTTTCTGGTGGTTTATTTGAGATAAAAGTCTCACGGACTTTCCTGCCCGGGCTGGCTTTGAACTGCGATCCTCAGATCTCAGCCTTCTGAGTAGCTAGGATTACAGGTGTGAGCCACCAGCAGCCCACTACACATTGGGAAGTTTTAACAAGCAGATTTATTCCTTATCTTTAACTTAGCCCTATATGTATATTAATCTGTCTACAAGAGAAGTATGAGTGTTTGTGATTTTTGTTGTTATTGCTGCTGCTGTTTGTGCTAATACTTGGGTTTGAACTCAGGACCTTGTGCTCTTGTCTGGCTTTTTCACTCAAAGCATATTCTACCATTTGAACTACATCTCCAATTCCTCTGTGTGTGTGTGTGTGTGTGTGTGTGTGTGTGTGTGTGTGTGTGCTGGTACTGGGGCTGGAATTCAGGGGTTCTTCTTGTTGCTCGTTTTTTTCACTTGAGACTGGCACTCTACCACTTGAGCCACACTTTTGCCTCTGGCTTTGTTGTTGTTGTTGGTAATAGGGCTTGAACTCTGGGCCTGGGTGCTGTCCCTCAGCTCTTCAGCTCAAGGCCAGTGTTCTAGCTATTTCTGGATTTTTCTGCTTATGTGGTGCTAAGAATCGAACCCAGGACCTCATGCATGCGAGGCAAACACTCTACTACTGAGCCACCTTCCCAGCCCATGTCTGGATTTTTGAAGATAAGAGTTTCACAGACTTTCCTGCCCAGTCTGGCTTCAAACCTGGATCCTCAGATCTTGACTGCCTAAGTAGCTAAGATATAGGTGTGAGCCACTGACACCTGGCATATTTGCATTTTTAATAAAGAAAAAAAAGTCAGTAGAACATTCCCTACAAAAGTGTGTTACCCTGGGGGCTGGGAAGGTGGCTCAGTGGTAGAGTACTTGCTTTGCATGCATGAAGCCCTGGGTTTGATTCCTCAGCACCACATAAACAGAAAAAGCTGGAAGTGGAGCTATGGCTCAAGTGGTAGAGCACAAGCCTTGAATTGAAGAGCTGAGGCACAGCGCCCAGGCTTAGAGTTCAGGCCCCACAACTGGCAAAAAGATAAAAAATAAATAAAATAAAACAAAAGTATGTTACCCTAAAAGAGCATGCTCCCAGCCCCCTAAACAGTTAGAGAAAGATTGAAATTATAAACTCAGAATTAGCTATATAATAAAATGTAGGTTCATTATTTTGTGTATGCTCAAAATATTTCACAATAGAAAAAACTAAAAAAATTACTATGCACAAGGCTTGGGATTCACCTCCTAGCACTACTAAGAAAAAGCAATAAAAACAAAACAAACAGACAAACAAACCCCTCACTAAACTAAGCCTGGAGACAGTGGCTCATGCCTGTAATCCTAGCTACTCAGGAGGCTGAGATCTGAGGAATGTGGTTCAAAGTCAGCCCCAGAAGGAAAGGCTGTGAGACTCTTATCTCCAATAACCTACCCGAAACCTGACGTGATACTATAGCTCAAGTGGTAGAGTACTAGCCTTGAGCTGAAGAGCTGAGGATTCAAGCCCTATGACCGACAAAAACAAAAACAAAAAAACACTTAAACTAAAAACAACACACACACACACACACTCACACACACACAAATACTCTCCCACTAAAACTTAATGTACTCAGGTGACCACTGGCTGCCAGACAGCCTTGGAGATGTCTCTTTGTAACAGGAAGTGTCCTGGTCCCGATGATGGGGGAAGGGATTGTGAGGAGGGCACTGGTCGTCAGCCTGGATGTTTCCATCCTGGTACCTGTTTATTTTACAGGGAACTTGAGCCTGTGGCATCTCAGGTTGTTGTTTCTGTTCCTGATGAAGGGATCTGAGGCATGGGCCCTGGTGGCCAGGTGTCCTGGCCCCTTGTCAAGTTTTCCAGACACAAAATGGTGTCAACCCCTGCTGGGCTGAGCTGAGCTGAGAGGCTTCATTTTCTGGGTTTGAGTATCAACCAGACCTCTGAGGCTCTTGTGTGCATACAGGCTCCTTCTTTTCTTTCCACTAGAACTTCCATGGTCTCATCCTCTGCAGTCTGCCCAGCCCTGGTCCTTTGCTGATGTCCAGCCCTTGGACTACTGGGGTAAGGTGCTCTGAGGAGCTGGGCAATCACATGGTGAGGAAATCACTCCTTTGGGGTCTTTAGCTTTAACTCATTTCAGGGCCACATTGGTCATTAGTTATTACACCAGATCCAGGGAATTCAGATCTCTATCTCATTTTCCACAGCATAGTATACACAGAGGGAATGAATGAATGAATGAATGATTGGATGAATGGGCCTGACAGGCAGTGAATGCTCATTTTTCTCCTTGTCATGCTCTACCCTTTTCAGAGACTCTGAGCTAACCTAAGAACTATAAAAGTGGTCTTTATCCTAATTTGACTAGGCTCACTTCTCCAGGCAGCAGTCTGCCAATGGTAGAGTCATTTTGTCTGTCTGCCTTTACTGGGGCAATGGTCAGAGACCAAATGATTATAACCTAAGATGGGTACTGGAGCCTGGCAAATTTCAGGGGATGTGAAGAAACAATTGAAAAAGAGAGGAGGGGTGGAGTAGAACTGAGACTTGGAAGGCACCTAGTGACTCAGGAGGCTGGCTGAGAGCTGAGGGTTATAGTTCAAAGCCAGCCTGGGAAGGAAAGTCCATGAGAGTCTTATCTCCAATTAATGACCAGAAAACTGGAAGTGGAGCTGTGGTTCAAGTGGTAGTGTTAGTGCTAGTGTTAAGCAACAGAAGATCAGGGACAGCATCTGGGCCCTGAATTCAAGCCCCAGAAACAACAGAAAAAGAGAGAAGAGGGAGAGAGAGAGAGAGAGAGAGAGAGAGAGAGAGAGAGAGAGAGAGAGGGATGGGAGTTAGGGGATAGGCATTGGAAGAGGATGAAAGTGAAGGAGGAGAAGGGGTCAGAGAGAGAGAGAGAGAGAGATCCTCACCTTCTGCATCTCTGGCTCTCTGACGTGGCTGTGCTGATATCCCCAGCACCAATTGCTTCAATTAATAATACTGCTCTATAAAATTTCAGCAGCTGAGAGCGAGTGCAAGGAAAGATGACATAATGCATTAATAATGCAGGCAGGGGATCGGGTTGGGGAGCTCCATTAAGGAGTGGCTGCTGCAGTCTTCATTCCAGCTAACGCTCCCAGCAATGTGTCCTCGGCCTCTACCAACCGCAGGGACCGGTGGGGGCAGAGGTGGCACCAATGGAAGGGAGGCTAGGAAAGGGTTTGACCTTCTCATGAATTCCAGTAAGCACCCCTCCCATTTTTTGGACAGTGAGGTTTTCCTGTTCTAATGTAACTGCATTGTTTCTGCATTGCTGCCCTCAATTCTTGCAATTTCCCCTTACCTACTCTGCTCAGATTAGTAGCCCTTCCCCCACTTCTATCAATGGTGGAGGTCCCGGGACATCTCTCAGGTTGCTAATGTTATTCAGCAATCTGACCCACTCCTCCTTCCTTTCTTCCTTCCCTTCCTTCCTTCCTTCCTTCCTTCCTTCCTTCCTTCCTTTCTTTCTTTCTTTCTTTCTTTCTTTCTTTCTTTCTTTCTTTCTTTCTTCTTTCCTTCCTTCCATCTTTCCTTCCTTCCTTTCTTCCCTCCCTCCCTCTTTCTTTCTTTCTTTCTTTCTTTCTTTCTTTCTTTCTTTCTTTCTTTCTTGTTCCTTCTTTCCTTCCTTCCATCTTTCCTTCCTTCCTTTCTTCCCTCCCTCCCTCTCTCTTCTTTCTTTCTTTCTCTTTTTCTTCCTTCTTTCCTTCCTTCCATCTTTCTTTCCTTTCTTCCCTTCCTTTCTTCCCTCCCTCCCTCTCTCTCTTCTTTCTTTTTTTCTTTCTTTCTTTCTTTCTTTGTCAGTTTTTGGGCTTGAACTCAGGGCCTGGGCACTGTCCCTGAGCCACTTTGTGCTCAAGGCTAGTGCTCTACCACTTAAGCCACAGTGCCACTTCCAGTTTTTGAGTAGTTAATTGGAGATAAGAGTCTCACAGGGACTTTTCTGCCCAGACTGGATTTGAACCACCATCCTACAATCCTCAGATCTCAGCCCCCTGAGCAGTTAAGATTATAGATGTGAGCCACTGGTGCCAGGCTCATTCCTTCTCTTTCTATTCACATCTCTCTGTGTTTCTCTCTCCCCCCCCCCCAGGATTCTTGAACACTTTTCAGGAGGTAATCCTTTTAGACAAAACCCTGAACCTACAAGTATAGCATTGGTTTCTCACAAGTCACCATCACTAACCACTCCTATACCTCCTTCCACCTCCCATGCATCTGTGCATATACATAGTTCCTGCCCGTTGCTCAGACCAGAGTCTGAGGGAGGAGCAAGAGCAGAGACTACTGCAAGTACTTCCCCACTGTGAAGCTGTGGGTCACTGAGTGATTTGACATTGATGCAAAGTCAGTTGCTTTCCCATTTGCCTGCAGAAAGTAGGCCCGAACCATTCCAAACGAACCCCTAATTCAGGCCTCATTCTATCCTCTAAGGAGATGCTTCATCATGACCCAGAAACCGTGAGGATAATACGAAACAACTTTGTGCATGTGTGCACAAAGAGCCTGTGATGGTCCCAAGGATACTGAAGCATCGCACAACCTCCTGGTATGGCCAGCCCTTTAGATGAAACCTTAGATGAGCAAGGCACTTAAATAAGTAGACCTTTCTTCATCTCTGCATCCGTAACTCTATGTTCCATCCAATGGCCCTCCTGATTCATACCTGTATTTCTGCAGTTAAAGTTTATGTCAAAAGGGTCAAAGTCAGAAATGGAGAAAACAAGAAGCAGCCCAATTATCCTATAAGACTCAAGGTTGGATGGAAACTCAAGCTTCAGGTGACATCCACGCCCAGTCTGGCACCGCCACCTCTCAGTAGTAGTAGGTCTGATGTTTGTGTTGATAACTCAACCTCTTCTTTACAATCCCACCCTGACCATTGGGTCAGAAGGAAGGTTGAGTACCTTCTATATGCAGGTTCTGTCCTGATCTGGAGTGATAAGAATCTCACAGACTTTTCTGATTGGGCTTACTTTGAACCACAATTCTCATTTGGGTGGGAGTGGCATCCTCTAGTCTCACTCCATTGAGGAAGAAGCTGAGGTTCCAAGAGGGTGAGAAACTTGAGTAGCAGAGTTGCGATGTGAATTCAGGCTTTTTTGCCGTTAAAGTCCAGCACACGCCATTATCCATACCTGGGGAGGGCATGTTTTAGAGAAAGCCTGGCTATCCCCCAGTTCCAGGTTCTTTTTTTTTTTCTTTTTTGGTGCCAGTATTAGGGCTTGAACTTAGAGCCTCTCACTCTCATATTTTTGCTTAATGGCTGTGGCTCTACCACTTTTACCATAGCTCCACTTCCAGCTTTTTTTCTGGTTAATCGGCTGTAAGTTTTTTTTTTTTTTTTTGGTCGGTCGTGGGCCTTGAACTCTGGGCGTGGGCACTGTCCCTCAGCTCTTCAGCTCAAGGAGAGTGCTCTACCACTTGAGCTACAGCGCCACTTCCTCTGGTTAATCGGAAATGAGAGTCTCACAGCCTTTTCTGCACAGGCTTTGAACTTCAACCCTTAAATCTCTGCCTGTTGGGTAGCTAAGAGTTATAGGTATAAGCCAACATCACCTGATCAAGTCTTTTTTGGTGGTATTGGAATTTGCACTCAGGGCCTCTAGCTTACCAGGCAAATGCTCTACTACTTGAGCCACACCTTGAGCCCTCCATCAGTATTATTTTTATTATTATTTTATTTTGGTCAGTCATGGGAGCTGAACTCTGAGCCTAGGCACTCTCCTTCAGCTCAAGGCTAGCACTCTACCACTTGAGCCACAGCACCCCTTCCAGCTTTTTCTGCTTATATAGTGCTGAGGAATCGAACCCAAGGCCTCATACCTGCAAGGCAAGCACTCTACCACTGAGCCACCTTCCTAGCCCAGTCTTACTTTTTGAATGTCAGTTCTGGAGCTTGAACTCAAGCTGGGTGCTGTACTTAAGCTTTTTTTGATCAAGGCTTGAACTCTACCACTTGAACCATAGGTCCACTTCAAGCTTTTTGGTGATTGGAGATAAGAGTCTCATGGGCTTTCCTGACTGGACTAGCTTTGAACCAAAATTTCCAGATCTCAGTCTTCTGAGTAGTTAGGATTACAAGTGTGAGCCACCTGTGCTTGCCTAGTATAAGCATCTTAGTATAAATATCTTCTTAGTCCTTTCACCAGTGGCTGGCCTGTATTGGATCATGTGATCCAATTCCAGCCAATGGGATGCTGGGAGAAAAAACGGAGTCGCTTCTGGAAAAGAGACATGGAAAGAAACAGTCTTTTTTAGTGGGATATTTCCATGTTTAGAACTGCTATGGTTAGTTTGGCACCCAGCCTAAGGATAAAGCCCATTTAAAAATGGCAGAGCAGGAAAGATAAAGGACCCCTGGACTGATGAACTGCACCCCAAGCTTTCCCTTCCTCTAAACCTCTACAGCAAAAGATAATAAAGTCTCATACACTTCTTGCCAATTTGAGTTTAGGTTTTTGCTACTTGCTGACAAAACATCATAGCCAATACATTCGCTCCTTCAACACCCAGCATTTGTGCTATTCTCCCTGACACTTACTATACAGTGCCTTGTCAGCTCTATTATACTCTTGTCTTGTGTGTGGTTATTTAACCTTTGGTTTATATCTACTGTACGAAGTCTATACTAGCTCTCCCAACTGACATAGATGGTCTCTAATTCTCATGGAGCTTCCATATAGCAGTCAAGCCCGTTAGCCATTCATTTCAGAAATAACTTGATTGAGCCCTACTATGTGCAAAGACTAGAGATGCAGCAAAGAGAAGGCAGGCAGGGTTCCCACAACAGCTGGTGGCACCAAGCCCTCAGGTGTTGATGAAGTCATCTCAGGAAGAAGTCTAACCTAACAACAGGGGAGAGTTAGGAATGGAGATCTGAGCAGTATGCCGGTCCAGCAAGCAGGAGGACCTGCCCTCTCCTGGGGTCAGGAAAGGTGTTTCAGAGAACCTGAGATCTGAAGGATACATGAGAATTAATTGAGTAAAAAGCAGGGGAAATGAATGCATTTCAAGTGACAAGAAAATAGATCCTCTCTTCTCCCTCACAGCTAAGCTAACTTTGACTCAGAGCCCCATCTCTTTGGTCATGGACCATTATTGTTGCTTCCTAACTAACTAGTCTTCCTGCTCACTGCCTTGTTCCCTCCATTCATCCTCCTCCCATCCAAGTAGATTACTTCTTAAAACACTTTGGTTTCCACCATTGACAAAAACAAGACCAATTTCCTCAACAAAGCTCTGTATGATCCAATGTTGTTATCTCTTGAGCCTCATTTTCTATCTCTCTTTTCCTCTAGGAACTCCTTGCTTAATTTGTTCATTACACCAGGCCACTGGATCTTTTCATCATATTGCTATGACTACAACACCCTTCCCAGCTTCCTTGGTGTGGCTTTCTCTGTCTCAGTCCAGGTGTCACATCCTCTGGGCTCAGTGGCCTTCCCTGTGCTGGCATTGTACCCTGGACATCCCCAACTTGTTCTGGAGAGATTGGCATCTCTCCAGTTAAAACTGAGTGTTGCCAACTGGGCATGGCGGCATATGCTTATAATCCTAATGTTCAGGGACTGAAGTAGTAGAATGGTTGTTTGAAGTCAGCCTGAGCTACATAACGGGGAGTGAAAAACAAAAACCAAAATGCAAACCAACATACAAAAAACTATCAGCATTTCCAATATGGTACTGTGTTCCCCTTCTCTTGAATACTGGGAATTATTATGTTAGGCAAGTGCTGTACCACTGAATTGCATCCTCAGCCTCTTCACATTTTATTTGGAAATAGAGTCTTGTTCAGTGACCCAGGCTGTCCTTGAACTTCTGATCTTCCTGCCTCAGCCTCCCAAGAAGCTGTATAATTACAACTGTATGTGCCATCGGTGTCTCTTGTGTTTTTCACCTTGTGCCTATTGAAAATAGTATACCCTTAAGGATCACTTGTGACACTGTAGTTCAACACTTCCTATCAGAGTATACCACTGGTCACTGCTGGCCTTACATTTTGTGTGACTGTATTCTACTCCATATGTGCTGCTGCTGTCTATAATGAAGAGAATCTGGGGGCATGCAGGGTGTTCCTCAACACCAGCAATTGCCCTGGACTTCCTACTGTTCATGTGCTTTAAAGGCAGGCATTGACTTTGTAGAGGAGAAAAAGCAGTTCTTTTCCCCCTCAACCCACCCAGATTCTACGCCAGACCTCAAATTCCCAGCAATCCTCATAGCATGGAGCACAGCTGACCCCTGAGGAAGCATTTACGACCAAGTGCCCTGTTAATATAGGGACAAATGCATACATAGATGGATGAAGTTGAATAAACAGTTACACTGATGGTTCCTGCCTCTCCATTTGAGATATTACAAATCAGCCTCTCTCTTACTGCCCAGATCCCTGCAGTAGGCCTTGGGAGCAAGACATAATAAAAAAAGTGATGTCCACAGGGAGCCCCCTGCCCCTACTCTCCTAGCAGTATCCTACTGTTCTGCACCTAAATAACCCTGGTGGATTATGGCTCAGGAGCACCAGCCCTTCTCTTCTCCCACAGTGAGGCAAAGGCCTCTGGCCAGAGACAAGATGAGCTAATGGTCTGGAAGTGCTCTCTCCTGCTGGCCCAGACACTCAGAGGCCTTGAGAGAGGCAGAAGTCTGGAGAGACAAGAGTGCAGAATGCTTGCTCACATTGGGGGTCTTAATGCTGCTACCACTGAGCAGGCCTGCATCTGGGCTATTCCAGACCACAGCCAGCAGGTGTACTGAGGCCTCACTCAGTGGGCTGAGTTATAGCCCAGGCCCTGGGAGGCAGGCAAGGAGGAGGAGCCACTGAAGGAAGCACTGGGTCCCCTGTGAGGTGTCCCCTTAAAAATCCATCAGCCAGGCCTATTTGCAGGTGGAAGTGAAGCGTGGCGGGCAGCTGGATGTGGAGAGGAGGTAGAACTTGAAGCGAAGACTGTTGAAGGGCTTGCCCTTGCATTCAGCCTGGCTAGGGCTTTAATGCTGACTCCCATAGCCAACCTCCAGTGTGACCTGAGCTCCTCTTCACTATCTAGCCTCAAATGGTTGCAAGGGGGTAGGATGACCTACATAACTTCCAGGCCTAGAACAAAATTAAAACATAGTTTCACATTTCACTAATTTTTAAAAATTAGTTTACATTAGCTACATAAAGCAAAATTATTAAGAATTTTAATCTGGTGGCACATGCCTATAATCCTAGCACTTGAGAGACAGAGGCAGGAATCTGGGCTATACAGTGAATTAAAGGGCAGCCTAGGCTAGCTACATAATGAGACTGTCTCAAAAAAACAAAAACAGAATTGAGTGTGATGGCTTATGCCTGTAATCTTAGCTATGGGGGAGACATAAGTAGGAGGATCAAAGTCCAAGGTGATTCCAGGCAAAAAGCTGAAGACCCTATCTGAAAAAATAAGCTAAAGCATGAAGGGTATCAAGTGTTTGCACAAGGTCCTGAGTTCAAACCTCAGTACCACTGTGTATGTGTGTCTGTATGTCTGTGTATGTATGAGACAGAGAAAGAGAGAGAGAAAAAGAGAGAGAGACAGAGACACAGAGAGAGAGAGAGAGAGAGGGAGAGAGAGGGAGGGAGAGACCTCCCTGCTTATGCCAAGGTACCATATGTTGGGTATAACATTTTAGGGCCCCCTACTTTTCACCTTCTGTGATTCTCCCCCCTCCCTTGGTTCTCTCACTGCTAACTAAGTAAAAGTGAGGTTAGTTGACCTTGAGTAGAGATGGCCTTCCTCGGTATAAAGTGGAACCAGAAAGAGGGATGTCCTGGGACCTGAGTCACCATCAAGGTAAAGGTCACATATCTCAAGGTAGCAGTTTTATCACCGGTGCTTTTAGTCTATTAAGGCACCCAGGAAATCCCTTCTCAAATTGTAATTGACTTAGCAATCAAGAAGAGGTAACACGTGACCCTCTCTGGAAGTAGGATTTTACAAGCTTTTAGCTAAGCCTTCAAGGGAGGTCACCCAGTCAGTGCTAAGATATTCTTTTAAAGTCTTGAGCAGCAACACTTTATTCAAATGGGAAATATATTCTAACTGGAATAGAAAGAGTCAATCTTGTAAAAATGAAAGGGTGGCAGAATATGTTACTTCAAAATATGCTACTTTAGCATAGAATTATTTTGAGCTAAAGGGACTTCAAAAATAGCAGGTATAAAAAGGGTTCTTTAAGCTGGGTGTCAGTGGCTCACACCTGTAATCCTAGGTACTCAGGAGGCTGAAATTTGAGGATCAAGTTTCTAAGCCTGCCTGGGGAAAAAAATTCCGAGACACTTAATCTCCAGTTGACCACCAAAAACCTGGAAGTAGAGTTGTGATTCAAGTGGTAGACCTCTGGATTCAAAAAGGGACAACACCTAGACCTTGAGTTCTAGCCCTTGGACAGGCACCAAAACAAACAAATTAACAACAAAAAGATGCTCAGATCTCTCTCTCTCTCTCTCTCTGTATGTCTCTGTCTCTGTCTCTCTCTGTTGGTCATGGGGCTTAAACTCAGGGCCTAGCTTCGTTCCTGATCTCTTTTGCTCAAGGCTAGCATTCTACTCCACTGAGTCACAGCTCCACTTCTGGTTCTCTAGTGGTTAATTGGAGATAAAGAATCTCATGGACTTTTTTTTCCCCCTAGCTGGCTTTGAGCCTTGATCCTCAGATCTCAGCCTCCTGAGTAGCTAGGATTATAGGAGTGAGCCATCAGTGCCCAACTTCAGATAGCTCTTTATTCCTAAAAAAGATAACACCCCCATATGGAAGATGTCTTCACTATACCAGAAGGAAGGCAATATTCTTATCACCAAGGAAAAGAATCAAGGCAAGGCCCAAAGAAATCTGTAACCAACTCTCATTTCCCAGCCCGGTCTGCACATTCTGCTATGCTACCCTATCTCCTTGTCTTATCACATCTTCTCAAGTTCCTTGGTGAAACCTATCCAACTCAGAAATAATTTTTTCAACTCTGATTGCTTCTTTGGCTCTTCATTTCCTTGTTGAAGAGCTTCATTGTTATATAAAACTTAGATTACATAGCTCTGTATGCTTTTTCTACTATGTATTTGTCTTCTGTAAATGTTTTTTTTTTTCTGGAGGAGTGGTACTGGGGTTTGATTCCAGGGCTTTGGGATTGATAGGCAGGGTCTTCACAACTTGAGCCACGCACTCAGCCCCTTTTTTGTATTTCTTATTTTCACAGTAGTGTACTGCCTGGGCTGGGATCCTCCTCCTACTTGTGTTCCCCCAGTTGGTAGGGATGACAGGTACCTAACATTGCTCCCAGACATTGGTTGAGATGGAACTTCTTTTTGCCCAGGCTGGCCTTGAACTATGCACCAAATGTCATCTCCAAAGTGGCTAGGATTACAGTTTTGAGCCACTGTGTTCAGCTGTCTTATGTCAGTTTAATTCATAGGTCCAGCAAAATCTCTAAGAGGGTAGAGGTAAAAATTTTTTTCCTCCAGCAGGTAGGGGTGGGGGGAGAGGGAGCAATGGCTCATACATGTAATCTTAATCTTAGCTACTCAGGAGCCCCACTACCTGCACCTCAAAAAACATTGCCTCCCCTACAAAGTGAAATTTTTCCTCTAAATGAATCTGTTCATTCCCTGTAGTGTCTGCCACATATCAACAGGATTATCTTCATTTTGAACTTGGCAGACGTGGTGCTAAGATTGAGTTGAAACACCAGTCATGTCTATAATCCCCACATTTGGGAGGCTGAGGCGAGAGGATGACCAGTTTGAGGGCTAACTTGGTTTATGTTTCAAAGACTGTCACAACCTAACAAAACAAAGCCATTAAACAAAGACTGATCTGGAAAAAAAAAAACAACCATAGGAGGAAAAACCAGGAAAAAAATTTTAAAAATGAAATAAGGGAATGGGAACTTAGAGCTAACAGCATATTTTTAAGGGCAGCTAAAGGTTCACAGGGACCTCTAGAGTATGCACAGGGCTGGGGGGGGGCAGGGGAGGGGCTCACTGTGAGGGATTTGTTGTCTCTGCCTAGAACCCAAACTCTTAATTTATAGAATAGGAACAATGAAGTTGGACTGTAGGAAAGTATGTGATGTTTCTCTGGGTGTTATTAGCTTGTTCTCTCTTATCTGCCTCCCTAACCCTCCTCTCTCTCACAGATAACTGAGTGGGAGCCATTCCAGAAAGCAGTGAGGATCAGAATGTGACCATTTTTATCTTCCTAGCAGCTCTGGACTCCTTTCCCATAGGGAGGAGAGGGTAGTTGTTACTCTATGAATTTGCTTTGGAGAGGAAAAAAACAAAACAACAACAACAACAACAAAAACGGTTTACAGGGAGTATTAAAAGCAAAAACCTAAAACAACAGTTTGGGTTTTCTTTTGTCTCCTTGCAATAACCACTCTCTTGTTTTTGCCAAACAAGGACTGAAAGCAAATAGCTTTTGTCTCCACTGGGCTGGGAGCAGAGACTTTGTTGGGTGTGAGATTCCCTGTCTCAGGTCAGTAGCCCTTGTTGAGGATAGCATCAAAGCACTGGTCTGGGAAAGAAAAAGCCAGAGGGCACGCATGTACAGACAGGAGGTACCCAGGTTGACACTTGCTGGCAGAGACCAATCAGCCGTCATTGCAGAGCGGCTGCTTATGTATTTTATTACTGCAGCAGAAACTGAAATGCAGATTCTTTTAGCTCAAAGGCAGCAGAGGTTGTAGATTAGGGCCCAGTTGATTTTGTAAAGGTCCCCAGAAGTGGCCTGCAGAGACTGGCTTTCTGGGAACTGAGGGCTGGGGGCTGCCCCGCCCTTGCTCTGTTGTCCCCCTCCTCCGCCTGCTGCATTGCACCACTGATTTAGTGAAGACATCATCCTCACCCCCTTCAGAGAGCGGCTGGCTGCTCTGCGCTGACAATTACACTGGCTGCTGCAGAGAAGTGCTCATCCCCACCAACATATGGCTTTTTAAAGTGATAAATTGCATTAGCAAATTTCTTATTAGCTCTGCTGTCAGGAGGGAGCTTCTGCCCCGTTAGCTTGCTGAAGCTGATGCATAGCTTCCTGGCCATTAATTACCATGCCAAGGGCTAAAAGGACTTCAGGGGCTGGTGGGCAGATGGGTAGAGGCCTCTGCCAGCCTCCCTTCCTCCTCTGTGGGAGATTGGGGAAGGCTGAGTTTGGTGGTCTTTGAGCTGTCTTTGATCCGGTCTGCAGTGGCTTTAGACCTTGAGCTCCTGACCCTCTCAGAGAGGGTACAGGATGCCCAGATAGTCATCTGGGCTGCTTGGAGTTGGGCTCTCCTTGGGGACCTCCAGGATTTGGCAGCTTGAAGTCCGCTTACCATCCCCCTTTTGCAGGGCAGGGACTGGGCTAGGTTCCAGAAAGGTATTCCAGCTTCTTCCTGGGCTTTAAAACCAGTGATCCTCCTCATCCATCCTCGCTTCTCTCCAGGCAGCTGAAGAGTCTCATCCCTGAAGGTGACATCAGATCTCCTACTTGTACCCTCTCTTGTTTTCTGTCTAATAAGCTATAAATTCAGGATGCTCAACCCAGATTTTTCTGGACTCAGGCTTTCCTCTTAAATGAGAATTGTATAAAACTTACTTTACCTACTACCTCAAACTAAAAATCAGACAAAAGAAACTAACCTTCATCTTGAGGAAGAATACACATCAAGAACACAGTTTCCCAGGGGGGAAACAAGCCTATCACCAGCCCCCAGCCACATAAAGTGAGTTAGCTTTCTCTAAAAACAGCAATGCCAGTTCTCCAGAGTGACACAAGCACAGTTTGGGTGGAGACCACTAGACACAATTGCACCATATTTTTTTGTTACATTAGACAGGGTGAGACTGAGAAACAGACGAGGTGGTAATGACTGTGTCCAGGTCTGTATTCGCCGCTCACTCTGAGAAACCAGAGCCTGTGGCCAGGAGGCTCCTGTAGTAGCATTTTTTTCTGTGTCCTGGTATGCTCCTGTTGAGAGGGAGGTAGTGGTAGTGGAGGAGGAGGAGACAGAGAAAGAGAGGATTCTGAAATGGGTGCGGAGGAAGGTGTGTGAGCGTGTGGGGAAAGACAGAAAGGGGGTGGGGAAGAATACATTATTCAGCTTGTGGCTGTCTGAGATAGAAACTTTGAACACTCAGAGAGGATGGGTTTGCACTCTTCAACACATGTGGCCTCCAGTTCCACATTGTCTTAAGCTTTGGTCAGGAGTGATGCTCTGCTCTGTGACATCAGTGACTTCTCCCTTCTTGTCACCTCACAGAAAGGTGCCCTTTCGTAAGTGTCCCAAGGAGGATGGGATAATGGAAGGGGTCCTCTAAACAACTGTGCAGTGACCAGATTATGCTCCGGGTGTGCTAATTATTTCCAGCCTGGGTTTTTCTGAGAACTAGAAGGCACTAGAAGGCATTGATCACCAGCCCAACCCAGTCACCTGCTCTCTGAATCTTGGAAGCTTGTCTTGACTTTCACCCCATAGCCTTTGACCTAGATCCCTTCCAAGGCCCATTCTCACAGGACCTCTCAAGTCCTCTAGGTGGGTATAGTCCTGCCAGTGGGGTTCCCAAGGCTCCTTCTGGGATGAGCTCCACCCATCCCCTTCTCTTGCCATCCCCTCCTGAAGTGTTGCCCATAATCCAGGCTCTGCCCTAGTTCTAATGCTCAGCTTGCTTTCCAGGAGGCCACTCCTTGGGCTTTCTAGTCCACACCCCAGCCCTCTTGCTTCTCCATCTCTGCAGTTCAGAACTAGAACATAGCTATCCCTCCCACTCCTTCTCAGGCCAAACTCTAATCTGGCTGCTGAGAAGAAAAACAGAGATGTGGAAAGGGCTCAGTATTGAGCTAGGGAAGAAACTGATCAGGCTGGTTTGATTTCTCTGAGTTTGTCTTATCAGGCCTGGGTTGCAGGATGTCTTCTCCCTGCCCATAGAGGAATGGCTAAGAGATGACCTTGAAACAGTGCAACGGTAAGAGTTGTTCAAAGAAAGAAGGACTTCATTGCCAGCCAAGAGAATGAAATTCTCTTATGGCTTATGAAGGGAAATGTTCTTCAAGCATCTGAAGTCCCCCCACCCCTGCCGCCTTCTCTCTCTTTGTGTCAATCCTAGGGCTTGAACTCAGAGCCTGGGTGCTATCCCTGAGTGTTTTTGCTCAAGGCAAGCATTCTACCACTTTGAGCCACAGCAACACTTCTGGTGGTTAATTGGAGATAAGGCTGGCTTTGAACCCTGATTCTCAGATCTCAGCCTCCAGAGTAGCTAGGATTACAGGATGAGCCACCAGTGCCCTGTGTTTTGAATGGCCTCAGCTTCTCCCTTTCCAGATTTGAAGTTCTGAGATCACTTTCTCTGGCAGTCCCATTTGGTGCTTCTCACTGTCCTGATTCCCTGTGAGAATCAGGATGGACTCTCTGAAGTTATTGCCTTTAGTAAGAGTGAGGGGAAAAAGCAGTATGGACCCAGGATTGTAGAGTTGCATAGAAGTGGTTCCCTAAGGAGTTAACTTCCCTTCTGGAAAGGGTAAGAAATGCTGTTGAACCAGCCCAGCTAATTTCTGCCATCGGGCCTTGGGAGGGCTACGCTTCTTCTGACAGGCCCATCCTCCTGTCTCATCCTGTCTGACCTCCTGCTGGTCTTCCTCTAAGCAGCACTCTTTATAAGGTCCTCTCTGATTGTTCCCACAAAAGCACTTCCCCAAGGCCATGGTTCTTGTCCCATTTCTGTTTTTTTTTTTTGGTTATTTATCGTCATCATCTCATCATTGTTTTTGTGTGTGGAGGGTGCTAGGGATTGAACCCAGGATCTCAGGCATGCTAGACCAGTGCTCTGCCACAGAGCCTCTAGTTATTGACAAGGACTTTTTTATTTGTTTGCTTAGTTGTTTACTAGGCTATTGTCTGTCCTTTCTACTGTTTTCTCCTCACTGCTGCACTACAGTAGGCTCTATCCTATTCCTTGCTATATCTGGTACACTGTGGAGATGTGCCACAGATATGTGTTGAGGTGGTAAGGAAGAATTAGGATTTGAAGAGAAGGCAGGACCAGAAAGAGTATCATGTTGTAAGAATGACAGAAGTCACTTGGCACGATCCTTTTCACTCCCAGTCCTTTGCATTACGTGGACAGTCCAGACTTGTTTTCCTGACATACAAGGCCCAGTCCACTCTCCGCTCCGCCTCACTTAATGCCAACTCCCTTTGTGCCTCTACCACTCTAGCACCTCCAAACTGCTAATGGTCCCCACAGTGCTTGGCTCTTTCCCATGTGTCCTTCTGCTATGTTCCCATCTGGAATATCTTTATGCAGTTAAGAGTCGGAACATCTCCTTTTCAATGGTGCACATAGATATGAAGGGCTATGCACAGAGCGAGCTCCCAGCATGGCCCTGTCCAGGACTGAATCCTCACTGCATGCCAGCCTTAGCCTACCGCTCCCTCTACCCCGGGGAATGCAGCAGGGCCCAGCACTTCCCCAGAAAGCTCAGAATCCCCCAAAAGCTCATAAAGCTGAGTGAGTCCCTGGCCTCCGCAACCCTTGGTGGCCTCCACAGTTAGAGAACTTGTTAGGGAGTCTGTTTCTCCAAGCTGTCTCCCAGGGCAGAGAGCTCTCTCTCCTTTGTGGTTAACATGGTGGTTGGCACACAGTAGATGTGAAAAGTGTCCACTGTACAACTGGAACCCAAATGGGTTTGTGATCTGGGAGGCAATGGGGCCTGACTGGGGTAGAGGGTTCATTCACTTTCCCAAACCTAGAGCCCAGACATTTGTTGGCCTCACTGGGAAAAAGAGGTCAGGACTTAGCCTGTATCTTCCTGTGGCCAAGGCACGAGGAAGGGGAATGTTCTCTAATCAGCCATCTGAATGCACTGGCCATGAAATGAGGATCCACATTCCAAGCACCACAGCCACATCCAATTTTCCGTCAATGAAATATTCAGTGGCTCTACAGCCTTGGTCAGCTCTGTGTCTGGGAAGGAGGGGTTCCTCCCTCTCCCTCTCCTCTGTCTCTGCCTTTCCTCAGCCTCCAGGCCAGGCCCTTTGCTGTTCTACCTCTGAGTCATCACTAATGCTTTGTATCCGTTACTCTTCAAGTCCAGATTAAAAGCCTTCTCCTCCTTGACTCCCTAGCTCTAACTCTTCTCTCTAAGCCCAGCTCCTCTGTGAACCCTTCACTAGTAGCAATCTTTCCTTCTCCTGGATCCCAAACACTTACCCATGTAGCAAGCCTGCACTTCACAATTCCAGCCAGGAGGAATTAATTTGTAACAGGACCCATCCTTGTTTGTGGGGTTGTGTTAAGAACCTGGACTTGAAACAATGGCTTGTTGTTGCTGTAGATTTCTCCTGTTTCCGTTGGGGTTGAGTAGGGTCCTTAGTATAAAGTAGGAATAGAATTTCTAACAAAAACTCATGGGGAGGGGGGACACCTACAATCTTAGACTAAGTCAAGAGGATCTTGAGTCTGAGACCTGTCTAAGCTATATGGCAAGGCCCTGTTTCAAAAGGGGAAAAAAGAGGCTGGCTCAGCGGTAGAGTGCTTGCCTCGCATGCATGAGGTCCTGGGTTCGATTCCTCAGCATCACATAAACAGAAAAGGCTGGAAGTGGCACTATGGCTCAAGTGGTAGAGTGCTAGCCTTGAGCTGAATTGTTCAGGGACAGCGCCCAGAGTGCAAGCCCCTCAACAGACAAAAAAAAAAGGGGGGGAGGATGTGGGGGGAGAAAAACAAAAACTCAAGTAGGCAGTCTCAGGAGCTTCTACCTGTCCTAGGCTGCTACTTCTCTCTACTGTGACCAAGGAACATTCTCCAGTCTTTTCCTTAGTTCAGACCAACTGCCCTAGCCGGAATGGAAGAAAGGGAGAGAGGGAGGCAGGCAGGCTTTGATACAGTGTTTAACATAAGAAGAATACTCAAAAAAACCTTAATTTAGTCTTTGTAACTACTCTGAGGAATACTTTTGGAGAATTGAAAAATTAAACTACATTTTATAAATCAGTTAATATTGCTGTATCAGAGACAAATTTCTTAGTTGTGATGATAGCGTAATTATAAAAGGAATTATAAAAAGGATTTGTGTGTGCGTGTGTATGTGTGTGTGTGTGTGTGTGTGTGTGTGTGTGTGTGTACTGGGGCTTGAACTCAGGGCTGGGTGCTATCCTTGAGCTTTTGTGCTCAAAGTGCTTTACCACTTGAACAACATCTCTATTTCCAGCTTTTGTTTTTGTTTTTGCCAATCATGGGGCCTGAACTCTGGGCCTGGGCACTGTCCCTCAGCTCTGCAGCTCAAGGCTAATGCTCTACCAGTTGAGCCACAGCACTACTTCCAGCTTTTTCTGCTTATGTGGTGCTGAGGAATTGAATCCAGGGCCTCATGCATGCAAGGCAAGCACTCTACCACTGAGCCACCTTCCCAGCCCCCTATTTCCAGCATGGGCTAGATTTGAACTGCAAGCCTCATATCTGTTTCCTTTGTACTAAAGATTACAGGTGTGATCCACCAGTGCCTGGCTAAGAGTAATATTTTGTTCTTAAGTATTTACATATCTTGATATCTATGACTTCCAATGGTTTAAGATTATACAGAAACACATATGCATACATATTATAATGAGGGGAAGGAGGAAAGAGAGAGAGAGAGAGAAAAAAACAAATAGTATAGATTTTTCTGCATTATCCTTTCAACTTTTCTCTAGGTTTGAAATTTTCCCAATAAAAATTGAGAAGTTGAGCAGAGGTTGGGTAGAGAAGGCAAGAATCTTATCACAAAATACATTTATCGAAGGGCAGATCTGGGGTTCTCTGCCTGCTAGGGTACTAAAGGGAGATGACTAAAGGGACACTTGTGTAATGGAAAAAGATCTCCCCAGAAGTTCTCGTCTGCTACACTTTTAATAACTGGGATCATTCAAGAAGGGGACTACGCTCAAGAAGAGGTCTAAGGTAGCTCCTCAACTCACCGACAGGCAATTCCTGAGCAGTATTTTATCAAGGCTGCTTTCCTTTTTGCCTTTGTTATGGTCAAAATAATGCCCTGCCTGCGACTGCAGGTTTTCAGGAAATAAAGCACAACATCCTGGCAGAGGCTGGGGAAGCCTCTGAGGTAGGAGGGTTTCCATGGTGCAAACAAAACCAGCTCTACTCACAGGCCACGCCCACTGCATGGCAGGGACAGATTGCAAGAAGAGGACCTTCAGCAAACACATGTGTGCCATCAACAGTCTGAGTTCCAGGAACCTTTTCTTTTCTTACATCTGAGACCAACACTCAAATTCAGTACCTGATGCTTTTGCTTATTGGTTTGCCTCTGTACCAACTGGCCATGCCTCCAACCCCCTGAGAACCTTCTTTTTAACTAGAATCCCATTGCAGTACATCAGAATTTGAGAACCAAAAGTCTAAATTAAACAACTTCTTCTTCTCCTTCTTTTTCTCCCTTCCCCCTCCTCCTCCTCTTCCTCCTCCTCCTCCTCCTTCTTCTTCTTCTTCTTCTTTTTTTTTTTGGGTCCGGTCGTGGGGCCTGAACTCTGGGCCTGGGCACTGTCCCTGAGCTCTTCAGCTCAAGGCTAGCGCTCTATCACTTGAGCCACAGCGCCACTTCTGGCTTTTTTCTTTTTGCTTATGTGGTGCTGAGGAATCGAACCCAGGGCCTCATGCATGCAAGGCAGCCCTCCTCCTCCTCCTCCTCCTCCTCCTCTTCCTCCTCCTTCTTGTTAGTTGTAGGGTCTGGGTGCTAAGGTTTATTGGAGATGAATCTCATGGGCACTTTCCTGCCTGGGTTGGCTTTGAACCATGATCCGTCAGATCTCAGCCTCCTGAGTAGCTAGGATTATAGGCATGAGCCATTGGCACCTGGCTAACTCCTACTTCTAAACCTGGCATTCAGGGCCTTGAAAATATTAGCTTTCCATACTCCCCAGCCAGCAGGGCTCCCTAAAGTGAGTAACAGCCAGTGTCTATTCAGTCTTACCCTTCACTGGAATCTTCTTTTCTGTCTTCTGTCAACATGATGCCAACTTACCCTCAAAACTCCATTCAAATCCCACCTGCAAGCCAGGCATTGGTAGCTCATGCCTATAATCCTAGCTTCTCCAGAGGAGACAACCTGGGCAGGAAAGTCCATGTGACTCTTAATGTGCCAATTAATTACCAAAAAAAAACAGAAATAGCACCATGGCTATAGAGCACTAGCCTTGAGCACAAAAGCTCAGGGACAGTGCTCAGGCCCAGAGTTCAGGCCCAGTTCAGTCCTGGTACTGGTACCCCAGGACTGTTTCATCCCTCCCTGCCCCCCCTCCCACACACAATTCCACCTGCTCCCTGGAGACTTCTTGACTAACAGCCCATTTCTCAAGGGTTCCTTCATTTTCCTAATCTCATTCAATGCTTCATTGGTAGTACTCAGTTTCTAACACTTTATGACATATTACTCACTGTGGTATTTCACTTGTTTCAATTGAGTCAATGCAATACCATCCCATTACAACCTGTGATGTTTCCCAGTGCAAGGATTACAGAGAACTTTTGCACACTCCTGGCTACTAAGAAAAAGGTTGAAGTCCCTAATTGGCCCTTAGAACCAAATTCCTAATATGTGAATTTGAGAAATCACTGGGAGAAGAATAGAATTAAAAGAAGGTAGAGGAAGAGGAAGAGAAAAGGACAGGTTATGGCTGTGTATACAGAATATTTCAGTAGAGCCTGGGATCCCCAGCTCTGTGGATGGGTGGAGTTAGAATGGCCTCCCTTACTCCATAACTATTTGCATTTGGGGTTGGCTGCTGGGGTCCTTGCCCCCACAGAACAATTTGCATTCCTAAATTTACATAGAAGTGAAGAAGCTTCCTGAGAGAAGAGGCATCCTGCCACCTCTCCATTTTCCTCCTTTGTCATTCAAAGTCCTGTTTGTGACTGTGGGGGTGGAGGTGTGGGCTGTAGATCTAGACGCTGGGTAGGATGGGAGAATGCAACTTAAAGCAAGAGAAGAGGGATGTCTGGACTCCTGAGGGCTCTCAGTGACTTGAGTCACTCCACGGAGGTCTACCTGCCCCAGTACCCACCTGCATCATCTTCCTGGTTGTGTAGCAGTTGGACTTGGCATGGCAAATTGGCCTCTGTGGGGATGGGGCTATCTTGGATAGTTTGTCATGAAAACAGCCCAGGAAGATGAAGTTACAACATGCCCTTCCCAGATCCTCTTACATGATTCTCTCCACCTGGCATGTAGAAGGAGACCCTGGCTGTGCCCTGGGAGTTCGCCAAAGCAGAGTTCAACTCTATTTCCTGTTCTCAGTTCAACAGACCTGTGACTTGCTTGGTCTCTAGGCAAAATGGGAAGCAAGAGGCAATTAGATGATATTTGGACAAAATAAAGGGCTAGAAAATTGCCTCTTAGCCAGATGCTGGTGGCTCATGTCTATAATTCTAGCTATTCCGGAGGCTGAGATCTGAGGATTGAAGTTTGAAGCCATCTGGGAGCAGAAAAATCTATGAGACTCTTATTTTCAATTACTCAGCAAAAGCCAGAAGTGTAAGTTGTGACTCAAGTGATAGAGCTCCTGTCTTGAACATAAAAAAGCTAAGGGACAGCACCCAGGCTCTGAGTGTCTCTATTACTGGTGTGTGCACATGCATGCACACACACACACACACACACACACACACTGCCTGAACATTCCACCTTTAGCCCCTTGCTCCTGTGGGAGCATCCTAGGCAGAGGCCATTCACAGCCCTTTGAATAGTTGAGCTGCCTAGCCTCGCCCAGACAAAGGAACGCACTTCAGCCCCAGGACTGAAACCAAGGAGGCAGAAGGAGAAAGGGCTACAAAGAGAGCATTTATTGGAGGAGGAGCAAGGGAAGGTCAGTGACCTGTGAGACAAAAGCCCAGTTGGGACAGAGACAGCCAAGAACCACCAAGCAGATTCCTAATAGAAGCAAAGTGAAAGCAGAAAACAAAAATGAAACCCCAAACCATCCCAAAACCCAAAAAACCAAATCACCAGTGGGGTAAGGAAGCTTCTCCCAGTGTCTTTCAAATGGCTGCAGGGGTGGAGGGGGAAGAGGAGCTCAGAGCTGGGAATATATTATCTGCCTCTGCTGTTACCAGGGGGTGGTGGAGTCACAGTCCCCAGAGGCCTCTCAGGAGATGGTAGATAAGTTCCTGTGAGGTTCTAGTTTGATACAGCTCTTTCTCAAGGCTCGGGGTGCTGTGTGGCCTCTCTGAAGTCCCCTTATCTGTTCAGGAGCAGATTACCACCAGACAAAGAAAAGTGAGGAGGCTGTTGCATAATTCTTTGTGGGCATGCTTCCTTTAGCTTTAGAGAAATCAGTCTTCAAGAGTTCAAGAGCAGAATAAATTTAGTGATTCCACTACCACTCTGCCCTTTTATTCAAAATACTTAAAATCACAAATAATCCTAAAAACCACAATCTGAAATCCTTGTGAAGGAATCTGGAGAGTATCTTTAGCTTTTGTTGGAAATGCCTGCATTTCTCTCTGGTTAAAGGAGGGTAGGATATGTTAGAATATTAATGTGCAGCATTTGCATGAAGCTCTTGATTTGAAAAGAATGTGAGAATTAATGCTTGAGTTTAATTGGAGCCTGAATCATCACACATAGATTTTTTTTTTACTCTCTCGCCCTTAATCAATTTCCTCCTAATTAATTCTTCTGTGGCTTAAGTCTTGTTACATTAGATAGGCCGCTGATTATTTCCACAATCAAGAGACTGTAGATTCATGCATTTTTAATAAGAAGTGACTGCATCTTTTTTCTAAGTGATCAGCCGCTGGCAGTTGCAGCCGCTAAAATAATTATAGAGTAGATTACTTACTTTTGCAGCATTGTTTGCTGTCACAGCCATCCTAGGTGACAATTTGGAAGAGCTCTGGATGTTGTAATCCGGCAGAGGAGCTGGATATGAAATGTGGCAATTTTCAATGTCAAGAGCTGTTTATCCATAGGTCATTGACTTTTTAAAAATAAATAGAGGGGGTAATTTAGTCTTGCTGGCTGGTGAAGCTGCAAACTCTAGTTTGGAAGGCCATTCTAATTAAATGCTTAGTTTAAAGCCTTAGCTTGTGGAGGATTTTCTGAAGGCTGATGGGTATTTCAGCCTTGATCTGTAACTAGCCCAAAGGGTGTTTGTTCCTGTCTGATTATTACTTTTGGTGAAGTGCTCTCATACCAGACTCTGGTACCCCTGCAAGCTTGAAGGCTGGAAGAAGTGTTTCAATTGTTTCCAGATTAGCAAGAGGAAGAGAAAAGACCATCTAAGGGAAAAGACTGCTTTTTGTTTGGGGGGAAAAAAAACACTGTGTCTTTGGTTATTCAAGGGAAAAGCTCAGAACTGACTCTGGAATGAACAGGTTGAGACAAGAAGAAATAAATGGCCATGCATTCTAATATAGAGGACAGTCACAGGTTAATGACAGCCAAAGCTACCCCAAACTCTGGTAGAAGAGAGCTTTTCTCTTCTCTCCTTGGGAACATTGACTGTTAGGGTCTGGACTTGTGGTAGGAAGTATGGTGAAGGACCCTCTGTCTATGGTTACTAAGTTGGCTCTGAAGATTGTGGACATTCCAGGAAGGGCAAAGCAAAAAGGGCATGGAGCCTATGGGGCAGGAGTGGGACTGCAGGATTCACATCTAGATGGAGACTCCAGCTGAGACCTGACCCAGGTAAACAGATGCAGAATAAGATTCCCCCACAGTCTGAACAGAAAGGGGGGTGGGGAGAAAGAGAGAATGAGAGAGAGAGAGAGAGTTGCAAAAAGAGAAGCTACAGCTTGCAAAGCACATGGGCATAGGTGGCTGGCTAGTGGCCATCTAGGTCGCCCTTAATAAGCACTGCAGTTGGCCAGTCTCAGAGGTTGTCCTGCCCTCCCTGCTTACCACACCAGCTGTTGGGGTAGGCAGGGTGGGGAGTCCAACTTTGGGCCTCCAGCTCATTTCCTAGGAACACCACTGCCAGATGCTCAGCAGAGCCCAGAGCCAGAGTGGAAGGTCATCACTCTCACTCCTGCTACAGATGAGGAAACTGAAAGATTCTGGTGCACTTATTCTCAGTAAAGAAATAGATCCAGGGGCTGGGAAGGTGGCTCAGTGGTAGAGTGCTTGCCTTGCATGCATGAGGCCCTGGGTTCGATTCTTCAGCATCACATAAGCAAAAAGAAAAAATGCTGGAAGTGGCACTGTGGCTCAAGTGGTAGAGCGCTAGCCTTGAGCTGAAGAGCTGAGGGACAGCACCCAGGCCCAGAGCTCAGGCCCCACGACCGGCCCCCCCCCCCCCCCCAAAAAAAAAGAAATAGATTCAAACAGTGTCCTTGCTGGGCACTGGTGGCTCACACCTATAATCCTAGCTACTCAGGAGGCTGAGATCTGAGGATTGTGGTTCAAAGCTAGCCCAGGCAGGAAAGTCCATGAGATTCTAAGCTCCAATAGAACCAGAAAAACCTCAGAAAAACTGTGGTGGCATGTGGCTCAAATGGTAGAGCACTAGCCTTGAGCTGAAGAGCTGAGGGACAGGGCCTAGGCCCAGAGTTCAAGCCCCACAAGCAACAAAAACAAAAATAAAAACAACCTCCCCCAACCCCCCGCCCCCCCAAAAAAAACCAGTGTCCTTAAGGTTGCTGAAGGAATGGCACATGTTGGAAGGGCAAGACTTGAATAAGTGTTTGGCTCTATTATAAATAGATGGCAAGCTTCCTACAGGTCCAGTGTCAACCTCCATTGCACTGACAGGGAGATTAAGCCCAGGGAGATATATTGTTCAAGGTTAGTCCATTAATCAGGGGCAGGTTTAGACTTTAGTCCCAGGTCCCTTAATTTGCAATCCAAGTCTACCTATGAGTAAACTTCTGTTTAGTTAGAGAAAAGGAAGCTGCCTGGGATGTTCCTCCAGCTTGCCTTGCATTTACCATATGACTGAAAGGTTTAGGTTTCAGCAATTTCTTCAATTGTCTTCAAGAAATTTTATTATATATTATAATTAATTACATTAATAATATATAATTATAGATATATTTTTACTTGTTTTATAAATATATTTATGTAAATATAATACATAAATATGTTATATAATGTTATTATCTTTTACATAATATCTGTACCAGAACTTTTAGCTCCCTTATCAATACAATGGAAGTTAGAAAATCATAGCACGTTATGTTATTGAGTTAATTCATGCAAAGAACTTAGTACATGATAACTGCTAAAACTTAAAGTACTTCATAAATGTTTGCTAAGTAAACATAAGGAAAACAAACCTCCCTTGGGACATGTATTATTTTTCAGACACGTACAAAGGAAACTGGAATTCAAGGAGAGTCAAGCTACAGTAGAATATTCCCAGTGGGAAATATTCTGATCCCTAGTATTATATCAGCTAGTCAGTGGTCCCAAAAGCTAGGAAGAGAGCAGCAAAACTATAATGGACTCTAATGGCCCTAGGTGCCTTTTGCTGATCCATCCCCAGCATCCACTCTGGGTCTGAGACCAGGAAGTCATAGGGAGAGAAAGCAGCTAGTTGAGTCACTTACAGATTCCTAAGAACTGCCATGTTTGGCTGCACTGTACTGACATAAGGCTAGACCTTCAACTTCTACCCTGAGTCTGGTTGGGGAGCCTTACTGAGGAGCATAACACCCCCACAAAGATCAAGGTATAGTACTGGCAGGGGAGAAAGTCCTCTATTTCTTCAAAATACTGCTCTTCTTCTGGAGTATATATAGGAAATTCCTTTTGTTATTTTCCCCTTTGTTCTTTGTATTCTTCTTTCCTTCATTTTCTCCCTTCCTTTAGTGTTTTCCAGTCTTTTAACCACATTCTAACCACAGAATTTACCTTTGAAGATAAAACCACACTGAGGGATTGGAGCAGTGAAGGGAGTCTCTCCAAAAACACACTTCAGGAAAGTGATTTGACTCCATTAAGATGAGTAAAGCTTTCAAAATTAGAGGAAGGAAAGCTGTAGCCTTATAGCTGCTTGCCAATGTACAGAATGAACAGGCAAACTCTATCCCAAGACAAACTGGCTAGTCTTGTAACCTAAGCTGCTGGTGGGACTGGAGAATTTGTGAAGGAGGTCTCAACCATGACCTTGATTTCAGGCCCCTGACAGCAGGTGCTGAGTCTCGTGGGCTTCTAAAGTACTTAGCTGGAAGTCAGAAGTTCTAGATTAGTGAGGCGAAACATCATGGCAATGCAAATGTTGTGGGAGAGGCTGGGCATCTCATGGTGGCCAGGAAGCGGAGGAAGAGCAAAAAGGGACAGGGACTCTTTCTCAAAGGCATATTTCCAGGCTGTAGGTCATACTTCCTCCAGAAAGGTCCCACTTCCTAAAATTCGACCATCTCCCCAAATAGCCCCACCATCTGAGGACAATGCCTTCAACACATGAGCGTATGGGGGGCATTTCATACTCAAGCCATAACAGTGGCAATAAATATTTCTGAGCAAATAATGCAGTTTATACACAAAGCAGTTTCAGATTATAAATACTCTATGGCTTTAGAGATGTTAAAGTCATGTAACAATAAAGTTTGTTATTACCAAGTTTGCTGTCCACTCAATCTGAATTAATTTTTTTTGTTTTTGTTGGTCATGGAGCTTGAACTCAGGGCCTGAGTTCTGTCCCTGGGTTCTTTTGTTCAAGGCTAGTGCGCTACAACTTTAAGCCCCAGGGCCACTTCTGGTATTCTGGTGGTTAATTGGAGATAATAATCTCATGAACTTTCCTGCCCAGGCTGGCTTTGAACCACAATCCCCAGATCTCAGCCTCCTGAGTATCTAGGATTACAGGTGTGAGCCACCATATATATGATATATATAGACATATATATATATATATATATATATATATATATCACACATATATTGTGTGTGTGTGTGTGTGTGTATGCACCAGTCCTGGGGCTTGAACACAGGTCCTGGGTGCTGTCCCTGAGTTTTTGTGTTCAAGGCTAGTACTCTACCACTTGAACCACAACTCCACTTCCAGCTTTTTGTGATTAATTGAAGATGAGTCTCATAGACTTTCCTGTTTGTGCTGCCTTCAAACAACAATCCTCAGATCACAACTTCCTAGGTAGCTAGGATTACAGGCGTGAGCCACCAGTGTCTGGCCTATATATTACCTTTGTATAGTTATTTATAAATACAGTCTCATTTATTTAATCCTTATAGAAACACTATGATGTGTATTACCACTGTTACCTCCATCTTACAGATGACAAAACTGAATCACAGAGGGAATAAGTTGAACAAAGTCAGGCAGTAGAACTTAGATTCAAATTCAGGACACTACGTCATATTTTTTCTCCCCACATTATATCACCTTTCCTCCCTACTCCTCACCCCCAGAGAGAAATAATTTCAGTCTTCCACAATGTTGCAGTTTGGGAGACACAAAATGTTGTATATTAGTATCTGTGATGTCCCAGGTTATCTGTCTGAGCCTAGAGTCTTCCAGGGCCATTCACCTCCTGGTAGTCCCTCCAAAGCCTAATGATTTCCTCACATGGGAAAATCATCAGCTTCAGGTTGAGGCAGAGAGAGTCTGCCCACCCAGCATCACCTTCTAGGCCTCCTGGAGCCCTTATTTTGACACTATTTCTCATAAGCCACTCAAGGAGACCTGTGGGTTCCAGCCTAGAGTCATTTAAATGCTTTATTTTCCCATACACAGTGCTGCACAAGGACATTGCAAGCCTTGTTGATTGACATGCTTAGTGTCTTTATTTTCGGGTTTGGATTTACCTTTCCTGGCTGTGAATACTTCCTTATTCCGGGCAGGCTGACCTTTACAGGGGACAGTTGATGCACTGGGCTGGCAGAATGCCCTCCTGCCTTCCTGGGCCAGCATGCGGAGGGACTGGAGAGACAAGCTTCCTTTTCTCTTCAATCTGAGTATGCAGCAATTACCTAAGAGAGAGAAGGTTATGGAAGGAGGGAAGAGAAGTTAGGAAAACTGCACAATTTTTGGGTCACCAATCTGAGAAGCCTCTGTTTGGGCCTCTTTGGGACAACAGTAATAGTTAACAGCATGTATTGTCTCATGATGTTCAAACAGTTGTGTAGCATTTAGGATCAGAGAATGGAGCAAGAGTTATTACCAGTTCTTATGCAGCTAACAAGAGTCTGTATCAGGCAGGTCCCGGAAGGGAGTAAAAGCCACTGTATCTGGTTTGAATGAAGACGTTTCACTAGGAAAAGAGATGACAGAGTTAATGGCAAGAAGCACCAGGGATCGTAAGCTGTAACTTAAGTTATAGTTTAATTCCTAAACTTAAGAATAAAGTTTTTAGGGTTCAAAAAAGAGAATACTAGCCGGGCACTGGCTTCTCATGCTTGCAATCTAGCTACTCAGGAGGCTGAGATTTGAGGATCGTGGTTCGAAGTCAGTCAGGGAAGGAAAAATTAGTGAGACTTTTATCTCCAATTAACAAAAACAAATATTACCAAAAAAGAGGGAATACTGTACCTAGATAACACTCCTGTATATTCAGTTTCGCGTGACACTATTTTGTCCCACTGGCCTTTTATTATTATTGTTGTTATGTATGTATCAATTACTTTTTTAAAATTATATTTTATGATCTTATGTCAGTTTATGAGTATAATTAATCTTGATCAATATCACCCCTTTCACCATTCCCCGCCCCCATCCATTTGCTTATTTATTTTGCCAATACTGATGCTTGAACTTAGGGCCTAGACATTGTCCCTTAGCTGCTTTTGTTAACAGAGAAGCCTCATTTTGAGAAGTCAAATTGGGAGTCTTTATTAGAAAGCCAGTGACTGCAGGCAGACACATGTCCTCAGAAAACTTGTAGCCTTAAATATACTTAACACTGTTAGAAAACTGAGCCATGAGGGTAGTAAAGCAAAGAAAGAACAGAAAAACAATACCAACAAACCAGATCAACTCCAATGGAGAGCCAAAGTAGATGCCATAAACAGACATGAGGTAGGTACAAAATGTCACCTAAACTGGTCAGGGGCCTAAATAGGGTCATGGTCAGGGGGCAGGGTTACAGGGAACTTGAGAGTCCCCCAAGTTCATGGCCCAAGACTAGCAGATCCAGTAACTTATTATCCAAGTCCCTGCTCCTTCCTTTAGGAATTCAGGCATGCACATCACCCAGGGATGGGACTTCCCTGCCTCTAGGAATTCAGGCATGCCCATCAGCTAGGGGTGGGACTTCATCTTCAGCCACCAAGAAGGAAAGAAGGTGCCAGTTAAACCCAATTCCTTATCTTCCACAATATTGCCAAGATGGCACTGCTTAGACTCAGTATTCTTGTTTCACTTTTCACTCAAGGCTGGTGCTATACCACATGACTCACAGCTCCACTTCCAGCTTTTGGTGGTTATATGGAGATAAGAGTTTCATGATGTTTCTGTTTGGTCTAGCTTCGAACTGTGATTCTCAGATCTTAGCCTCATGAGTAGCTAGGATAATAGGGGATCATAGGCATGAGCCACCAGAACCCGACTCCCAATGGCCTTTTAGATTTAAGAAAACCACAAGTTTAAGGCCAGTCTGGGTCTATGTAGTGAGACCCTGTCTCAAATTAAAAATTGAAGGAGGGGGAGGTGAAAGGAAAGGAAGGAACGACTAGGCAACACAGGGTCATGGCTCTGAAAGCTTCATTTAGTGTGGATTTGTTACTCACTAGATATGTGGCCTGGGCAAATCATGTGATCTCTGTAAGCTTTGTTTTGTTTTTGTACTGGTCTTGAGGCTTGAACTCAGGGCCTGGACACTGTCCCTGACCTTTTTTGCCCAAAGTTAGTGGTCTACCACAGCTCCATTTCTGGCTTTTTGGAGTTTGTTGGAGAAAAGAGTCTTGTGAAGCTGGGCAGTGGTAGCTCACGCCTGTAATCCTAGCTACTCAGGAGGCTGAGATTTGAGGATTGCAGTTTGAAGCCAGCCCAGACAGGAAATTCCATAAGCCTCTTATCTCCAATAAACTACTCAGAAAAAGCCAGAAGTAGCACTGTGGCTCAAGTGATAGAGTGGTAGCCTTGAGCACAAAGAGACTCAGAGACATTACCCAAGCCTTGAGTTCAAACCCCAGGACTGTATTTTTTTGTTTGTTTTGTTTTAAAGTCTCAGAGACTTTCCTGCCTGGGCTGGCTTTGAACAATGACTCTCAGGTCTCAACCTCCTGCGTAGCTAGGATTACAGGCATGAGTGAAAAGCGCCTAGCTTTTATTTATTTATTTTTTGAGAAGGGGTCTTCTATACAATCCAGGCTAGTCCCAAATTTATGATACTCCTGCCATTATTGCTCAAGTGCTGGAATTACTCACTGCCTGTGCCACCACACCTGGCTTACAGTCCAGGTTTTATCAAATCATTTGTCTATCTCCTAGTTTATATTCAGCACCACTCCAGCTTGTGTGCTCTGAACCTGAGCCCTGCTGCTGCTCATAGTCTGATGAGTCTGCTCATAGTCCTTACTCAACCTGTGGGCTTCTAGCACTAAACACCAGAGATCAGCCTTTGGAGAAATGGCATCACAGTGAGGCCTTGAAAGCCTCACTGCTTATTGGTATCAACCCAGTGATGAACCTCATCAGATCTAGAAATGAGATCTGGCAGAAGGCATATTGATAGACCAAACTTTAACAAAGACAATGTAGAGCCCTGTGAATCAGTGTTTTCCCACCTGGAAAGAAAAGCTGTGCTCTCTCTCTCTCTCTCTCTCTCTCTCTCTCTTTCTCCCCCCCCCCTTCCCGTCCTAGGACTTGAACTCAGGGATCTAAGCACTGTTCCTGAGTTTTCCTGCCCAGGCTAACTTCAAGTCATTATCCTGAGATCTCAGCCTCCTGAGTAGCTAGGATTGTAAGCATGAGTCACCAGTGCCCAGCTTACAAAAAGCTTTGGAAGTATATTTATTCATGGACAGCACTATGATTTAGAAGCAAGATGACCAGATGACCACAACCTGAGAAAAGCCTTGGAATGTCTTCTATATATCATTTAGACTTCTCTCTCATTCTGAGTTGTGCTTCTTTGGTATGAGACACCCCCTCTGTAACCACAGGGTACTACATTGGTCTTGGCAAGGAGGTGCAGGGTACCCCCCCAGATTTGTACATGGGAGAGCCTCAAAGTAGCCTGTAGGAGATGAGGCTCCTCTGGAAGGATTTTATTTTGAATTCAGCTGGAAGGTACAGCACTGATTCCCATCTGAGGCTTTATTACCTTTTCTAGAAGGAATAAAAGAAACTGCAATCAGCACATATTTAGGGATTATTGAGAGAGGCTGTTTCCTGGCACAAATATGCTAGAACAGACTCCACAGAAGAACCTGTTGTCTTGCCTGGGCCCTGGGGTCTGGGTCTAGCTACCAGGCCCTAAGTAAACTCTTGTCTTTGTGAGCCAACAGCTCCTGTTTAAGAGGTAGATGAATGAGTTTTGATTGGTGCTGTCCATTCAGGAACCATTTCATTAACATTAAGTTCTAAGCAAAGTTCCCACTACCACGAAGGAAGCTATATACTCACTTTGCTGGAAATTCATGCAGCTCACTTCCCTCTGGTCTTTGTCAAATATACAAACAGAACCTGGAGGTGATAGTTGAGAGACTACAAGGAAGGAGTGAGGCACAGATGAGTATCATGGGTCTTGTTCTAGAAGAAAGTAGACAGAGCATCCTTTTCTCCCCAGGCTTCCTCTAGGGAATAGAAGTAAATCAAAGAGGCTTATGCTAGAGCTCATCACTGACATTTCCAGACTCTAGGGACTTCCTTCTCTTCTCAGGATGTCATTTCCCTGAAAATAAGATGCTACAAGTACCAGCTGGAAGGTATAACCTCCATTGCTCTGGGAAGTAATGAGGGAGAGAGCCTAGGCTACAAAGTAAGATCTTGTCTCAAACAACTATATCAAACTGGGGATGCAGCTTAGTAATATAGAGCATTTATCTAGGTCCCCATTTATCTGGTTGCGTATATTCAAGGCCCTGGGTTTGATCACCACTACCAAAAATGTATTGATGAAGGAATACATAAATAAACAAAGACAACTTAGGACATGCTTACGCATGTGCCCAAGTCTCAGACGGGCTTACTGGTAGGCTGGTTAAGCTGAAACTTTTGTGGTTTGAGATCTAAACAGAACTTGCAAAGAGCACATTTTCTAGAGTCAAACATATCTGTATGTAAATCTTAGCCCTAGTCCCAAACTCTGAGCGTTCAGGCAATCACATGACTTGATTTCTTTGTTTATAAAATGAGGATTAATACCTTTCTCATAGGGTTATTATGAAGATTATAAATTTTGTTGTTGTTGTTGGTTGTGGAGCTTTAACTCTGGGCCTGGGCACTGCTCCTCAGCTCTTCAGCTCAAGGCGAGCACTCTACCACTTGAGCCACAGCATCAATTCCAGTTTTCTGGTGGTTTATTGGAGAGAAGAGTTTCATGCCCTTTCCTGCCTGGGCTGGCTTTGAACCTTGATCCTCAGATCTCAGCCTCCTGAGTAGTTAAGATACAAGCGTGAGCCACCAGCACCCGACAGATTATATTTTTTTAAAGGAATAGCTAGCTTTTCATTTATTTTATTGTTTATTTATTTTTGTGCCTGTCCTGGGTTTGATCTCAGGGCATGGACACTGTCCCTGAGCCATTTTTGCTCAAGACTAATTTTCTACCACTTGAGCCACAGCTCTACTTTCGGCTTTTACAGATAAGAGTCTCATATACTTTCCTTCCCTGGGCTGGCTTTGAACTATGATTCTCAGACCTCAGCCTCCTACATAGCTAGGATTACAGATGTGAGTCATTGGTATCCACTTATTTTATTTTACTTTTTTAAGAGATGATATTTTGTTTGTTGTCCAGGTTGGTCTTAAATTTCTGAGCTCAAACAATCCTCTTGTCAAAGCTTTTGGAGTAGTTGACGTCACAGCTATAAAACACCTCATCTGACAAAGTCATAGCTACTTTGATTTGAGGGGTTATTTGTTTCCTATTTTTTATTTTTGGAGGGAGTAGCTTCTCATTATATGGTCCAGACTGCCCTGGTACTTGCTATGTAGCACAGGCTGGTCTCAAACTCTTAATCCTCCTGCGTTAGCCTCCCAAGTGCTGACATTGCAGGTATATGGCATCATGCCCTGGGTGAATCAAACTTTTACTCTATACCAGATACAGTTTAGAATGTATTAACTTGTGTGTCGACATGCATGCATGCATGCACACATATGCACATGTGTGTGTACACCATTATTGGGGCTTGAACTCAGGGCCTAGGCACCGTCCATTGCCTATTTTACTCAAAGCTGGTACTTTACCACTTGAGCCATACCTCCACTTCTGGTTTTAGGCTGGTTATTTGGAGATAAAAGACCCATAGACTTTCCTCCCCAAGCTGACTTTGCATGCCAGCCTTGGATCTCAACATTCTGAGCAGTTAGGATTACAGATGTGAGCCACTGACACCCAGCAGTATTAACTAATTTCATCTGAACTCACTATTTAAATGGTTTAATATTTGTAGAGTACTTCGTGAAAGGTAGGGTAGATGCTCAGTAAATGGTGGTTGATGCCATCAAAGTATTTCAGAGGTAAAAAGAGGGGTTTCTTAATCATCATGGGCTCTCCATGTCCAGATGGTTGATACTTAAACCGAGAAATGTGGACACACTAGAATCCCCTCTAGAAAAGAGGAAACACAACACTGGAATTAATTCCAGCATGTAAATGAATGATAGCAAGCCTAACTTGAGAGTGGCATTTGATAAGGAAGGAGGTAAGGAAGGTGAAGGGCAGAAAGATGAGGTGAACCTTGAAGATAATGAGCTTGGTTGGTTCTGCTTAAGTTGCTCCCCTGAGACAGAGGCGAGCATGCGCAAGGTGAGTTTTCCTGGCCCAGGTGAGGGGCTTTCTGTGCATTTGTTTTTCAGATGTGCTAAGTGAGGATGAAAGGGCAGCTTGGAGAGCAAGGGAAAATCTCTTTCTGCATCAATAAATGTTGATGAGCACCTGAGGCCAAGGCGAGGAGTGTTTCTGAATCTAGAGAAGCTTCTGTGTGTGGGAGGAGGGATGCTGGGACAGTGAGCAAAACCTGTATCAAGGAAGTCCCTGGCTCATTCAACTCACATTTTCCCCATCTTAAGGAACACTGGGTGGGGGACCCTCAAGCTGACAATATTAAACAGCAGTAGAAACCCTGCGTTTGCATTGGGGACAGGCTGTCCTTCAGAGACTTGCCACAGGCCCCATACTGACTGAGCTGAACCTCTTATAAAAATATCCTAACCTTTTTCTGTTTACATAACTGATAATGCACTTCTTCCAGGAAGCAAACACCTTCAAGAGCAATTAATAGAAAGCTTATAGACCTCTCCAAGGCAAGGCTGTATTGAAGCAAAATGAAACATTTCTGAGAAAGGAGTCTGAGGAATTTATGTAATGCATCTCCAAAGATCTTATTGCAAGACCAAATGAAACTCTTCTTTCCTGCCTTGCTCCCCTAAGAACCTTGAGCGCCACAAAGGCTACAACCTTTGGGCTTTTATTATTTGGGGAAGAAATACTTACGTGTTTATGCATTTTTGTTTGAGGTTGTTTGCTTCTCTCTGATTTTAAAATTATGATGCTGCAAGAATTCATTGTATGTACCACAGAATTGAGAAAAAATATGGGAAGAGGTAGGTTGAAGCGGGGAGGGGGGGTGAAGATGTTGAAGGGATGATGCAGATCAAGATGCATTGTTCACATAAACTGCTTTGTTAAATGGCAAAAAAATTAACCCATAACCTAAGAATGAAGAAAAGCGAGGGATGTTATAAACCCTGTTTTCACTGTATTTGATGTTGGTATAATTTGCGGAGCAGAAGGAAAAAACAAATTTTTTAAATAGGAAGTGGCGTTGTAGCTCAAGTGGTAGAGCGCTCACCTTGAGCTGAAGAGCTGAGGGACAACGCCCAAGCCCAGAGTTCAAGCCCCACGACCGACCAAAAAAAAAAAAAAAAAGAGAGTAAGAAAGTTAGATCAGGGGTAGATGTGGCCAAAAGATACAAAATTTCAGTTATACAGGAGGAGTAACAAATTGTTTAAATAGGGATACATGTGGACCCATTGCAACAATGAGATGTACAAGATACTATGTCAAACTTTACAATTTAGATGGGAGGGGGGGTGTAGTTGTGGAGATGGGAGGGAAGGGATGGTAGGAGGAAAACAAAGGAGGAGGCAACAATGCTGGATAAGAAATGTACTCATTACCTTGCTCATGTAATTGTAACCCCTCTGTACAGTATTTTCACAATAAAAATCTTATTAAAAAAGAAAAGTGAGGGAAGGGGTGGGTAAGAATGTTGAAGGGATGATATTGATCAAGACATTATATTCATAAATTTCTTTGTTGAATGGGAACTCCTTTGTACAACTATAAAGATAGTAAAAGTATTATTTAAAATTATTATTCTTTCTACATGTCTATTTTTGCACAAATAATTGCTTTTGCAGTACATGAGAATCCAAGGCTCTACTATGTGGTAGGGAAGAACTCCAGTATTGAGTTACATCCCTAGTCCTATTTTTTTTTTTTGCCTGTCCTAGAGCTTGAATTGAGGGCCTGGGCTCTGTCCCTAAGCTTCTCTGTGCTCAAGGCTAGCACTCTACCACTTGAGCCACCGCACCACTTCGGCCTTTTCTGCTTATGTGGTAGTGAGGAATTGAACCCAGGGCTTCGTTCATGCTAGGCAAGTACTTTACCACTAAGCCATATCCCCAGCCCCTATTTTTTTTGTTAAATCTGTATCAATAGCCTTTGGGTTTCACCTTTAGAAACAAATGTATAGGGGCTGGGAAGGTGGCTCAGTGGTAGAGCGCTTACCTTGCATGCATGAGGCCTTGGGTTCACTTCCTCAGCACCACATAAGCAAAAAGAAAAAAGCCAGAAGTGGTGCTGTGGCTCAGGTGGTACAGCGCTAGCCTTGAGCTGAAGAGCTGAGGGATAGCACCCAGGCCCAGAGTTCAGGCCCCATGACCGGACCCAAAAAAATCCACAAATATATATATATATATATATATATATATATATATATATATATAAAATTTTGTGCTAGTACTGGGACTTGAACTCAAGGCCTCAAGCTCTGGCTTGGCTTTTTTACCCAACACTGATGCTCTACCATTGAGCTATGCCCCTAGTCCAGAATTTTTACTGATTAAATGAAGATAAGAATCTCTCAGTTTAATCTGCCCTGGCAGGCTTTGAACAGAGATCCTCAGATCTCAGCCTCAAATAGTTTTAAGAGTGAATCTGGTTTTCGTGACTGCAAACAAAAGTCACTCAAGGCAGACCCCTCAAGTGCTGGGAGTATCCAGCCACATTCCACGGCGTGAGAGGCTCTGTGTGGTAGAGGGGCAGTAGGAGAAGAGAAGGTCCTAGCTACCTATTCATGTGCATTCATTCATTCATCAGCTCTAATCAAGCACCTCTTGTGGCATGCACCTGCTGAGTGCGACACAGCAAGGAACAACGCAGATAAAATGCCCACCTCCTGGAGCTTACTTCAGGACATGGCCCATTCTGTGTGATGAGGACTCCCCTGGTGTTGAGTAGGAAATAGACTTCAGAGGGACCCGTGCAAGTAGGACAGACTACTGCAACGATCTGGGCAAAAGCCGGGTAACTTGGACCAGAGAAGTGGCAGTGCGGGTGATGAGGAGTTTTGTTTGAGTTCTGTATGTGTTTTGAAGCTGGTATGGGTGAGGGATGTGCTGGCACACAGACTGTGTTCAGTCTCCAGATCACCACTTGCTGTGAACTGTTGGTGTTTTCCTCTGAGAGCAAATACTAGGCCTCCAGAGGTTTGGATCATCAAGTATCTGGCCCTATTTATACAAAGTTACCCACCAGATCCCAGGTGGCTACTGGAACTAAAGGAAAAAGGCAAGTGGTGTTGGGCAGCAAAAGCTACCGATGCTTAAAACCAGATTCCAGTTTGGAACCTAGGAGATGAAAGAAACAGAGGCTCTGGTTTTGGCTGACCAGGAAGTGGGGCAGGGAAAGAAACCAGCCAGCTCCATCGGAAGTATATTGAGAAGAATGCTGGCCTGGACATCCCACTTGTGGTTTAGGTTATGTTGCTCACTAGCTGTGCTGCATCAGGCCAGTGACTTAACCTCTCAGGCTCCGATCTTCACCAAGGACCAACGTGGTGATTTCTCTATTCCCTAAATTCTCACAAACTCTGTCATCAATCCGTAGCCTTCACCTGAGAGAAGGTACAATGCGTATTAGACTCCTTGAGAATATGGAGACCAGCTAGATGGAGTGTGGTGGGGATGTAAGAGGGGCCTTGAACCAGGGAGTATGAGGAGAGTAAGAGAGGAGAGAAAGCGGGAGAGACAGGTGCCACACAGAGCCTGAAGTCTTCATTTTCTGCCTTTGTTGACATCAACGAAACCACATCCTCTGCCAGGTTTGATCACCCGGGGTTTTTTGAGGCATTAAGGTACCATTTATTACATCATCCTCTTGAATTTTCCCCTGGGGTTCTTGCCAGGCTGTCAGCGTCAGTGCAGCAAAGTGCACCGGCTCGCTCCTCCGTCCACACGTGGCACTCTTCCTGTCCTTGTCCCCAAGAACCCCCTCCACCCCAGCACTTGTGCCCACTTACATTTCAAACCATCCTATTTAGCACCTGATTACATATCGCCTGGAATTGTTCCCCAGCCCACTCTGAGCAGAGCCTTCCACCTTCCAGCCCGCCCACTGACTCGCAGTGTGCTAGATTTTCAACCTCCTCCAAGCCTCGCCTCTCTCCCCTGCCATTAGCTGTCATTGCATCCAACCCCGTTCCTCTTCCCCCCACACTTCTTCACTTCCTTCCTACCTGAGCCCCGGCTTCACCAGCACCCTCATTACCCTTCTTGGGCCTAAACCCTCCCTCTCCTCTGCCCCAGTCCTGTTCTTGTCTGAGTCCCCAAGCTGAGCTGTTATCAGCCTGTTCTTCCTCCATTCCAACATCTGGGCTCCTGGGTTTGCGAGCTCTGCTGGAGAAAATCACAGCCCACGCAGATTGGCGCTACTACAAAGCCAATCCTCTGCAGTCTCAGCAGCCTGCTGAGCAGCCTGGAAACCTGGCAGCACACTCACCCTTTCCCATCGTGGCTCTTCTGGGTATTTCCCATCCTTTGAACTTCACTGAGAAAACAGATACCCTCCGATGGAGATTCCCTCATCCCGAAGTGCCCACTCCTCCACTCCAACAGGGAGTTACCATTCCCACCCCCAGTCTGGTGACGGCGGGGTAGTGGTACCTCCTTCCCTGTCCTCCAGAGGCTCTGGAGCCTTGGCACATCCTTGGCTCCATCATTGCTCTCCTCTGTTTCACCTCTTCCTTCCATCTCTATCCACCTTATCCTCTCTCTCTGAACATATAACCATTCCTTTTCTATAAAACTGGACCTCTTCTCTTCTTTAGGCAAACTTCTACTCAAGTATTCTCAGGAGGAAGTGGGGGGGCGGTGATGGCCTGCCACAAGATACCATGTGCAGAGGCTCAGAGCGATCCTCTCATCCTCCAGCCCACTTCCAGCCCGTCTTACTGGATCTTGCTGTAGAAAAGACCCTATTTAGCTCTCTTCTTGATGTTTCCCTCTCCTCTTAAGTTCTGTAAAACACTGTCCTCTGATAAGGGCTTCAAACCTTAGGCCTAACCACATCATTTCTCTTCTTGATTCTGTTTTTTGCATTTCTTTGATGCTGCTGCTCTCCTCCTCTCTCTCCTACTCGTTGCCCTCCTCCCCTTCCTCTTCCTCGCCAGCTTAATGGAGTGTGTGTGTGTGTGTGTGTGTGTGTGTGTGTAGCTTGAACTCAGGGCCAAGGCCCTCTCCCTGATCTTTTTCTGCTCAAGACTAGCATTTTGCCACTTAAGCCACACATCCACTTTTGGCTTTTTGCTGGTTAATTAGAAATAAGATTCACATAGACTTTTCCTGCCGAGGCTGGCTTCCAAAAGAAATACTCAGATCTCAGCTTCCTGAGTAGCTAGTATTACAGGTGTGAGCCATGGCCCTCCTCCCGGCCCCCCCCCCTTAACCCCTACTCATCTTTTTTTTTTTTTTTGTCAGTCGTGTGGCTTGAGCCCTGGGCCTGGTTGCTGTCCCTCAACTCTTCAGCTCAAGGCAAACTCTCTACCACTTGAGCCACAGTGCCATTTCTGGTTTTCTGGTGGCTTATTGGAGATAAGAGTCTCATAGACTTTCCTGCCAGGGCTGGCTTTGAACCATGATCCTCAGATCTCAGCCTCCTGAGTAGGATTACAGGCATGAGCCACGGGCGCCCGGCTCCCTACTCATCTTTTAAGCATCAGATCATGGGTCGCCTTCTCTTCTAAGGCTTTATCTGAATTTCTCTAAGCATCCTATGCAGTTCAGAGTTTTACCACTTATAACCTTGTTTAAAAAAATCCGTCATTTGCCAAGCAGGCTAGATCACACTTGCAATCATAGCACTGAGGAGGCTAAGACAGAAGGATCATGAGTTCCCAACCAGCTACCTAGCAAGACTTTGTTTCAAAAATAACCAACCTAACCAGCCCTCCCTCCACAAAAGGAGATTAAAAATCACCTATATTTCTATGTCTGCTGTACTAATCTGTCAGATAATGGAGTCCGAGGTCTGGACCATTTATCTTTCATAGGCTAGATACATGGTGCAGCACAACATGTAATAAATGCTCAATTTGTGGTGCTGATTGGCTTGCTCAGAGTATTTTTATGTACCAGATGCTTTTCTTTAATTATAATAAAAACACACATTTACCATTTTAACCAGTTTTAAGTGGACAATCCAGTGACACTTAGTTCCTTCCAAATGTTGTGTATCACCACTACTTTCTAGTTCTAGAACATTTTTTAAATTATTACTAAAGGAGACCCTATACCCATCAGTCAGTCAGTGTCCTTTTATTCAACATCCTGTCCCCTGGAAATGACTGGTATGATTTCTGTCTCTGTCGATTCGCCTATGCTAGTTATTTTATCTCATGGAGTCCTGTAAGTTGTGGGGTTTTCCTGTTTGTCTTCTCTCCCTTAGCACAATGTTTTCCAAGTCCTTTTTTTTTTGTTAGTGTGTATCAGTTCTTTATTCTATTTTCATGACTAAGTAATATTCCTTTAGATGGCTACATCTCATATCCACTAATCAATTGATGGGCATTTTGGTTGTTTCCACTTTTTGGTTGTTGTGAAGAATGTAACCAGCAACATTTGTATACAAGTTTTTTTTTGTTAAACATCCATTTTCAATTCTTCTGGGCATATACCCAGAAGAAGGTGTATTGGAACAAAAAGAAATTCTATGTTTAATTTATTGAGGAACCACTAAACAATTTTTCACAGTGAGTACCCCCTATTCTAAGTTTGTATTACCATTCTCATTCCATAGGGATACCAATTTATCCATTTCCTTGCCAACACCTATTATTTTCTACTTTTCTGAGAATAGCCATCCTAGCCAGCATCAGTGGTAGTTACCTACTGAGGTATATGCTTAGCTTAAATGATCCCTATCTGTAAGTGCCATGCTGCCATTTCTAGAAAGGGTTCCCAACAGCTATTTATACCTAATGAGTCCTTGACTGTGGCCATAATTGATTGGATCAAGGTTGACTTTCTGAGCCAATCTAGGCCCAAAGAGCTCTTTCTAGAGGAGTTTGTATTTGAAAAGGAGAATGTATAGACCAAGTTCATACAGCTAAAATGTGAACTGGAATGCTATGGATGTCTACATTTGATCCCACATGTGAACAGAGCATCAGAGAAACGAGAAAGAAATATCTGAAGAAAAACAAATGAAAGAAGGAGAAAACCCAGAGCTTTTGTCCTGACCCGGGTCAAGTCCTTCATTCTAGTACTTCCCTAAGCTCTACTGTTATAGTTTGCCCTTCTAAATCTGACAGGATAAGACCCCTTCAGTGAATTTCTGCGTCTTGCAAACAGTACAGGGCAGCCACAGCTCATTCTCACTCTCATACCCTACTTAAGAGGGACTCTCAAATTCCAGGCAAAACCACAAGAGCTAGAAGGCTACTTCCCCCCCCCCTTTTTTTTTAACTATAAGCCATTTCTTATGACCTTGTTGACCTTGTCTCTCCCCACTACCACAATGTAATTTGGAGGCAGAGGCGATGTCTTAACATCATTCAATATTCATGAAGCATCCTCAAGGGCAGGTTGTCCAGCACTTGGCCACCACCTTATGTGTCTCTTGGCATCTGTTCTACATTGTTTTTCCATCTCCCTAATAGCAGAAGTCTTTCATTCAGTTTGCAAGGGTCATGTTTTCTTGTTTTAGTTATCACTGTAACTTTTCCTTCTCTTCCAGAGCTCGTCCAAGGGCAGCAAGGCCACACTGTGTAGATGAAGGACATCCAGCTGGGATGTCTGAAGAACCAAATTCTGCTCCTATTCCTGCTTTGCCCTGTACTGCTGAGTAAATCATGAGACTCTTTATCTGTTTTCCCATCTGTGGAAGTAGGAGAGAAAAATAATCCTTTCTCTGCCTACCGCACAGAGATGCAAGTTAAAATTAGGTCATGGCTGTGAACATTCTATGAAGCAAAAAATATATAAATTGCTGGATCCATAATAGCAATGAGCTCCCTTGATTTTTATCCCCCTTGCAGATATGAAGTTCAAAATCCTCACTCAATAATTACTTGAATTCAATTCTTGCTCTAAAAAATATGTAGTCCTGTCTCTTCAATCTATTTTTCTCAAACACAGATAAATATTTTTTTAATTTACAGGTAAGGAAAGTAAGAGTCATACATCCTGTTCTGTTTTAAAGCAGATTACTTATTGCTATTTGTGTTTTTCCTCCCTCCCTCCCTTCTTCCCTTTCTGTCTCTTCTCTTCCCTTCTCTTCTTTTCTTCTCCATTCCTCTTCTCTCCTCTCCCCTTCTCCTCTCTTTTCCTCTCCTCTCTTCTCTTTTCGAGACAAGCTTTGGCTATATAACCAGACTGGCCTGGAACTCAAGATCTCCTCTGTGCCATGATTACAGATAAATGCTACCATGTCTAGCCTTTTGCCATTTCTTAATAACTATATTTATCTCCCTTGAGAACAAAACCTAACATGTCATTTTCTAACATGCCTCTGCCATGTATATTGTCCATGAGCAGTGGTTCCCAAACTTGTCTGCATACTGTAATGATTGAACAACTTTGAAAAGTACTTTTCCTGTGAACCACTCCTAGAGATTATGTTGTAATTGGTCTGAGCTATGACCTGGGCTCTGAAATGATACAAATGTATAGCAAGTTAAGGAACTGAGACGTTTAGGGTTTTCAAACTACTACTACTACTACTCCTACCAATAATCTTGGTTCTATTATTATTTTTGGGTTAACTCTCATCTAGGCTCTTGCTCTGCAGCATTTCCATTATAAGTTTCTGTAGGAAACAGTAAGAAGCTAATCTAAATCCTTTTCTTCTTCCAACTGTGATTGCCTTGGTCTTCATCAGGTTACTTGATGCCTTCCAATAAATGTGGTGAAGCCATCGATGGAAACTTCATTGCTCTGCACTCACGCTTCCTGTTGTGCTGTGTCTTCCCTCCAACAATTTAGGAGTTGCGCGTGCGCACACACGCACACATCTTTCAAATGGTCTTTCGCTTCACCTGAGAGCCAACTTAGGTCTATCTAGCTGGTATTGTCACTTCTTTGTGGGCAAAATTTCCCTCTTTCCACTAATGTCATGTCCATGTTCTGGATCTAGCTATTCATCCCTGCAAGCTTGTTCCAAGGGTTTCTTGGGCTATTCCCAAAACTGAGATGTCTCACAATTTGGAGCCAGACTTGGTAAAGCAATTTTGCATGTCTGTGTTTATCCATTCCTGCCTGATCAGGTGCCAAGCTAGATGGGCCATTGATTTGGTGATCTAAACAAACCACTATCAGAGTCTTCTGATGGCTGCAGCAGGCATCATGTAAGCTTTTGTTAAGAGGTAGGTAAATCTGAAGATAAACACATATTCCTTTGGGAGTCTATAGATTTAACCTCAGCATGAATCTGAATGTCTAAAGCCAACACAAGAACTGCTGTTTCAGAAAGGGCATCATCCTTACACAGGATGAGTCACTGTCTATCATCTGCCTTGGCCCTCTGCATTTCTAACACCATCTGATTTCCAGGGATTCGAGAGTGGGTGAGGATGACAGAAGAATAGATGCTTCCAGTCCAACAAGCATTACTGAATTTGTAGGCTGTTTCAGGCCATACGGTGACTATGACAATTCTTATTCCCTCCCTTTTGCTTGTCAATAACTCCCTCTCCCATTGTCTAGAGCCAGAGCATAAATTTCAACCAATGGTCAGAGTCCAAACTCACCCACATCATCAATAAAGGGCCTAAATCATTTTCTCTCTCCCTTTAAGAATGTCTTAATTCTTCTAGTCAATTTTCACATTAAAATATAATGAGGTATTTCAGAGACATGTATCCTTTCATGCAGTGCCCGAAACACAACAGTTTCTCACTCACCTTTGCTCACGTAAAAATCCAAGAGAAATGCAGCTGTGGATCTGAGGTCGAAGGCAATAATTGTATTGCTAGGTTAGGGACATAAGGGTCACTTCTTACTTATTATTAATGTGTCACTATTAATAATGATGAAGCCATTTCAGCATTTATTATGTGCCAGACACTATTCCTAGCCCTTTCCATAATTCATTTCTGTTACTCTTTGCCCAACCCTATGAAGTAAGCTTTATTTATTTGTTAGGGCTTGACCTCTTACATGGCTGTTGTGCTTATGGCTGGCATTTTACCACTTGAGACATGCTTCCGAGTCTAGTTTTTATTTTTTATTTTTATTTTTTGCTGGTTAATTAGAGATAAAGTCTCATGGATTTTTCTGCTCAGGCTGGCTTCAAAACAATCCTAAGATCTCTTCCTTCTGAGTAGCTAGACATGAGCTATTAGTGTCTGGCTTAGGGAAGGTATTATTTATTATCTCATTTTACCTATGAGAACACAGGTTTGGGGCAATAAAGGCTTACACAGCCAGCAAATGAAATACCAGAAAGCAAATCTATTGCGACAACTGCAAAGTCCATGATCTTCCTCTAATAGTGGTGTGTGTGTGTGTGTGTGTGTGTGTGTGTGTGTGTGTGTGTGTGAGATGGTCGTTGGGCTTGAACTCAGGGCCTAAGTACTGTGCCTGAGTTTTTTTGCTTAAACTAGTTGTGTCACAGCTCTACTTCTAGCTTTTTACTGGTTAACTGGAGATATGAATCACATAGACTTCCCTGCCTGGTATGACTTGCAACCATGATCCATAGATTTCAGCCACCTGAGTATCTTGGATTACAGGCACCGGTGTAGCTGAAAAGAGCATCTCTATGAATCCACCAACCATTGGTGCTCACCTCTCATACAGTTTTGAGATGATCTCCTTTTGTGAAAGTATTGTTTGGAGCTGGAAATTTGGCTCAGTGGTAGAGCACTTGCCTTGCATGCATGAGGCCCTGGGTTTGATTCCTCAGCACCACATAAGCAAAAAGAAAAAGCTGGAAGTGGCGCTGTGACTCAAGTGGTAGAGCGCTAGCCTTGAGCTGAAGAGCTGAGGGACAGCGCCCAGGCCCAGAGTTCAGGCCCACGACCGGACCTAAAAAAAAAAAAAAGAAAAAGAAAATATTGTTTTTAAATCTCAGTAACATTTCTTACTTTCTCAAGTTTTGGAAGTTAAGGCCTAAAGGATTATGGATGCTATAAATATGATCATTTTATGTACTTAATAATCAACTTGAAAAATCATTATTCAGGGGCTGGGAAGGTGGCTCAGTGGTAGAGCGCTTGCCTTGCATGCATGAGGCTCTGGGTTCGATTCCTCAGCACCACATAAACAAAAAGAAAAAAAGCCGGAAGTGTCGCTGTGGTTCAAGTGGTAGAGCGCTAGCCTTGAGCTGAAGAGCTGAGGGACAGCGCCCAGGCCCAGAGTTCAGGCCCCACGACCGGACCAAAAAAAAAAAAAAAAGAAAAATCATTATTCATTGATTGATTGGCCAATAGTATACAGTTTAGTCTGTTCCTAGACAGGGTGCTGGATGCAGAGATAAGGGAAAGGAAGCCAGGAACCCTCCTGGAGGGTTCATAAGGATGCTCTTTTCATCCACACCAGTTCTCTGGCATTGCTCAGTCCATACCCCTTGGAGAATGCATCTTTATTTCATAGAGACCTCACACAAAACTGATGGAGCTGTCTGACAGGCTGAGGACTGCTGGAGCTTTTGAACAAATAGAGCAATTTTGCAAAATGAATCCTGTGATTTAGAAAGAAATCAGCTGAACTTATGATCTGAGTTCATCTTGTTCACTTCTATTTTTTTTTTAAAAAAAAAGGGGAGCCAGGCACTGGTAATCCTAGGTAGTCAAGAGGCTGAGATCTGAAGTTCCTATTTCTAAGCTAGCCCAGGCAAAAAAGTCCATGAGACTCTAATTTCCAACTAACCAGCAAAAAGCTGGGAGAGTGGCTTAAACAGTAGCCTTGAGTAAAGAAAGCTAAGGGAGAGTATGCTGGCTGCTGTACCAGCACACACACACAAAAGAAAGAAAGAGCGAGGAGGAGGAAGAGAGGGAGAAAGGAAAGAAAGAAAGAAGAAAAAAGAAAGAAAAAAAGAAAATCAACAAAACAAATTTCCTTGGAGAAATACAGTCTATCTATGAAGCTAGCAATCCTCTAAGATACTTTTAGAGATTAAAAAAAAAAAAGACATTTATAAATAACCTTTTCATCCTACATTTTGCAAAAAGGAAACCAAGGCTCCAAGAGAAACTGGAACCACCTAACTACGTAGTAGAAACTGCCTCCCAATTTTCCTGCCATTTCTATCTCTCCTCTTTTTTTCTCCATTTTTAAGCTTCTACTTTGTGAATGACAGATATTCACAGGCCACTAGAAAAAAATGAGATAATTTTCTGCTTGTTCAAGGCCAGTGATTGCTCCAAATCTTCTAAAAAATATGAGTCAAGTTTTTTTTTTTTTTTGGTCGGCCGTGGGACTTGAACTCTGGGCCTGGGCGCTGTCCCTCAGCCCTTCATCTCAAGGTGAGTGCTCTACCACTTGAGCTACAGCACCACTTCCGGTTTTCTGGTGGTTTATTGGCGATAGGAGTCTCATGGTTTCTCCTGCCCGGGCTGGCTTTGAACCGTGATCCTCAGATCTCAGCCTCCTGAGTAGCTAGGATTACAGGTGTGAGCCACCGGCGCCTGGCATGAGTCAAGTTATTTAATCTAACTTCAAGAATAGTCTGGATTTTATTAGCAGAGGGACTGAGAGAGGAAGCAAAGACCCTACAAAGCAAAAATCTATTTACTTCTCTTTAAAGAAAAGAGCGGGGGAGGGCTGGGAAGTTGGCTCAGTAGTAGAGTGCTTGCCTCACATGCCTGAGACCCTGGGTTCCATTCCTCAGCACCACATGAGCAGAAAAAGCCGGAGGTGGAGCTGTGGCTCAAGCGGTAGAGCACTAGCCTTGAGCTGAGGGACAGCGCCCAGGCCCAGAGTTCAGGCTCCACAACTGACAAAAAAAAAGGGTGTGGGGAAGAATGGATATTAGTTCAATGATGATTCAAGCTTATAATTTAATTCTTTTATCTCAGTTTAGAAAAACAACCTTACAGACAAAAGGTCAGTGGAGCCTAGAAGTGATCTTTTGAGCTAATGAGAAAAGGAGCCACTTGTCCACTTCTTCAAGGACCCTCTAGGATGAAGTCACCTCTGATATGACATCTAGAAAAGATGGTACTCATTGGAGTCTCATTGGTCTTAAAGGTATGAGGGAAAAAAATGCTATTGTTCACTTACCAGACCAGTAGCCAAAACTAAAGAGGAAAATCCCTAGGAAAGATATGGGCCATGCTACTGACAGTAATTCTCAGAAAGAATTTGGAGCTGAGTGAGGAGAGAGGGGGAAGAAGACTGGTGCCATATCGAGTCACTAAGTATGTACTGAATGCTAAGTATGAAGTAGACGCAAAGGGCTAAATCAAGTTTCTGGATGAGTAGGAACCAGTAGCTAGGAAGCAACTTGCTTCCAGGATTCAGAGATCAACATGCAAAACCAGCTAGTGTCCCCACTAGCTCATTTCCATTCCTAGACTCTTGTTCTGCTACATTGATTGGGCAGTGCAGCTTTACGGGCTGCAAAACTCCCCAACTAATTAGCAGCTCATAGACCTTTCAGCTAGCTATGTGTTGGATGATGACATCCACTCAAAGGTGGATGATGTTTAAAAGAAGAAAAAGAAATCCAGAGTTAGGTGAAAACTGCCAGTTCCTTCCCCTGGATGTCATCAGGGCAAAGCTGGCCTGGCCTCAAAAATCCAACTCTAACAGCCATCCTTTCATTCTGTCCGGCCTTAGTTACTGAGGAAAGGAACCATTTTCTTGTGTTAAAACAAAACCAAATAGCATTATCCATCATGGGATCTCATCCAGGCCAATGCCTGTCGGATCAATCAACCTTTTAAAAATCTTTCTAGAATAAATATTCAGCTACAGTCATGAATTAAAGATGTGAGGGAAAGAAAAATAGTATGCAGCTTCCAGTGGTTAACACTGGGTTTAAAACCAAGGTGCAACACGGTGTTTATCTTTGCATTGAAGCCTAATAGGGGCTAAATAAAATTGGTTTTAGCCATTGTAATTCTGACAAATATTCTAGACTCCTGAGTTTTGTGGGAAATAAGAAGGGCAGTGACTTCAGTGTAGAGAGAGGAGACAAGTTAGGTTTAACCCAACTTAAAAAGGAAAGAAAAATGTTCAGAGTTTTCTACTAAAGCCTATATAGATATACGGTTCTAGTAGAAGCCATATACAGATATGCATATATATATATATATACATATTTACAAGTCATGAATCCTGTGTACACACAAAACTATGAATGTGATAAGTGAGTTACTCATTGTTTCTCTGAATTTTCACAGATTAGAGTTTTGCCAAGATTTCAGGGGCCTGCTTGGCAAGCAGGGCTAGCTTCATAGGCTTGCAGCCACTCAGGCCATCACAACCAAAAGGGCTCCACAGAGGGCCCCAGTGCAACCCAGGCCTTCTACTGCCAATGCAACATGTGGGGTTTAGCACTCTGCGGTTGCCATCTTGAAATGCTTTGGGTTCTATAAAGGAAGTCTAATGAGTCTGTGGAGTGAGTGTCTGGGGGCCTGGTGCCTTGGTTCTCCTGTAGTCTTGTCTTCCTATACCATTCCACTCTAAAGAATGAGTTCCAGACTGTCTGCTCTCTGTCCTTGCCATTCTAGGCCCCACAGGCCTCCTCTTCTCTACCTTCATCCCATAATTTCTACTCCTTCCCCATTAGCAATTAGGTTGCTCCAGTGCGGGAAGTCTGTGTGTCACTGTTGCTCTGCATTCCTGGCAAGGACTTGGGTTTAGGCATGGGAAGGGTTGAGACTGAATGTGTACCCCCATGGCATCTTATGTTAGGGAAAGGTGGGCCCAATCTCTGTCCTGGAATGGCCATGTCACTGCACATCTGGCTGGTGACTTGGAACTGGCCTCTTGACCATCCCTTATCCAAGTATAGAATTAAAATCTCTTGGGGGGGTCATCTATGCACCATAAGATGACTTGGAGTTGGAATAGTGGGCCTATGAAAATGAGGAACTGGCTTGAGTTCCTCATCCCAATTGTGGATTCTACATCTTCATTTTAGAATGGAACCTCCTGGCAAGTGGTCAACTTCAAAGTTATGTGTAGGAGGCCGGAGAGAAGCCTATTTTTTTAAATTAATGCAGTTTTAAAGTAACATCTAGCTTGGCACAAAGCTGTTGGCAAATACATTAGAAGGAAAAATAAATTATTTCCCTCAAGAGTCTTATCATCTACTTGGAAATAGATGCGAAGTAGAAACATACAAATCAATGATAAAGGTTCCCAAAAGAAACAGAATTAGAAAAGGGAGCCTAAATGCAGAATGTATAGGGCTGGGTGTGAAGGACCTGGAGAGCAAAGGCCAGTGGGAACGCAGGACTCATCTGACTTGATGACTGCAGCATGTATTTAGCTCCCAACCTCTCACACACACAGCATCCCAGGGAGAGAGTGATTCTGGGATGAGGGAAAGATCTGGGAACATACATGGCTGACACAGTCAGTGAGCAAAGTGCCCAACATAATAAATTGTGTGGGCTGAAGGCAGCAATAGCCTGCATGGAGTCAGATCGCCCCAACTCAAGAAGGTAGCGAAGAGAAAATGGGCTCAGAGCTTCTTGATGCATAAACTGAAGTATAGCAGGTTGCTACTATATGACAAAATAGGCCACTCAAAGATCTCCCTAGACTTGCAAAGAATGAAACCAAAGGAACCGGTCTTACATTTAAGCAAAAGATGGAGTGAAGTCAAGTTTCACAGTGAACTCAATGATGAGAGGGAAAAGCAAATATTCTCTGGTGAAAGTTGACTTAATTAGCCATTTTAATAATTCATGAGTCTTTAATATGTTTGCCAGAAGATTCAGAGCTCAGATTCTACTTCTGGCAGTTAGCTCTGGGTTTTCTCTATCACAAATTGTGCTGCTTCATGGAACAACAGCAAGAACGAGAGCCTGGGAATATGAGGTCTGGATCTGGCCAGAATATATATACTTCTTAACCCTTTGGGGTTTAGAACCTCCTTGAGAATTCGATAGGAAATGAAGGTGTATAGCCATTCAGGACTTTACAGTCTCAAGTCCCCTTCTTAAACCCTAGTTTAAGATCCCTCTCGTTCTTTGTTTAATTTATCCACAGGACAGGCTGTCAATGTCACCTGAAAATGCTGTGACTCTTTGGGCTTTCAGGCAACCAGCCTCATGTGGATGCTTGCAAAATGAGAAATGCATACTGCAATATTTGTTCATTAGACTGAAGCTATGTTAACACAGAAAAGAGAACTGAATGGATTGAAAGCCATGAGTCAGCTCCCTCCTCACCACCTGCTAGGGAGGCAGCCTGCTGAAGCTGAGGGGGTGGGCTCAGCAGGCAGACAGCCTAGGGCCCTCAAATCCCAGCCTAAGTGCTTTCTGGCTGTGACTTGGGGGAGTGATTCAACCTTCCTTAGCCTGGCTTTTCTCATTTGTAAATTAGGGCTAGTGAGAAGTACCCTATGTCCCCTGTTCTGAGGATGTTTAATCCACCTTGGTAAATTGTGTGTGTGTGTGTGTGTGTGTGTGTGTTTAACTTTGAAATCAGGGCCTGGATGCTGTCCCTTAGCTTTTTCCACTCAAGGCAGTGGCTCTACCACTTGAGCCACAGTTCCACTTCTGGCTTCTCACTAGTTAATTGGAGATAAGAGTCTCTTCCATTTGTTTATCCAGACTGGCTTAGGACCATGATCCTCAGATCTCAGCCTCCTGAGTAGCTAGGATTACCGGCATGAGGCACCAGTGCCTGGCACACCTCTGTAAACATTTAACAGTTATACCCTTATCATAATAGTGCTCAGGGAAGGTCTCTGACTCCTCTCTTCTCACTCAAATGGGAGGTGCTATGAATTTGCAGGACACTCGATAGATTTAATACTGGGAGGAGACACATTGAGGAGTGGCTGGCATCTCTGTCTGTCTCCCCTCCTTTCTGAACTCTTAACTGTAGGGCCTCTCTCTCCTCTCTTCATTCCCCTTTCCATTCCCTAAGGGAATGTGGGCTGGGCCTGCAAAGGCCTGGGTGTCACAGCTTCTCTCCCCTCCTAGCAGTTCAGGAGTGTGGAGGCTCAGGAAACAATGGCAAGAGATGATTCTGGATTTTTTCTGGCTGCTTGCCTGACTGCAGCAAGAAAGATGACCAAGAGGAGAGAGAGCAGGAGAGAGTGAGAGAAAACAAGCTTTTCTTCCATTTCTTGAGCAAGCAGCTGCCAGCATGGTTCAGGAACACAGGGGGCTGCTGCTGGTCCCAACGGGGGAAAATAGAGATCTGGGCAAGCTGCAACTCCTGCTCTGCAGAACCTCACTGCTCCTGACGTGGAGACTGGATGTGCCAAAGAAAGGAGAGGGATGAAGGATTGCGCTACTGCAAAATGTCCCCTCCGGTATGGAGTCTGGGACACTGAGGTCGGGATGGCAAAAAGATCTTTGACTTATTCTCACAGCAACATTCCAAGATGGACATTATTATCCTGCACCATGCCCACAGAGAAACTGAAGCTCAGAGAGGCCAAGTGACTACTTCAAAGACAACAGCTATTAAATGCTGCCAAAAGATCCAAACCAGTCAAGCCTGCCTCTGAAATTCTTCCCCTTCCCATCCTCCTACTCAGCTAGGTGAAAACATTAAGTCTGGGAAGCCATCTCCCAGCTGCACACAATGCTGAGTAGAGTCCTGGCTTCATAAATATTTGCTCCATGACTGGGAAGAAGGGAATGCTCTTTTCTTGGTTCTCCTTTCTTTTCTTGGCGGTTCACGTGCATGATTTACCTTTCCTCCCACATTCTCTGCTGAGGAATCATCACCAACCCCAAACAGGGCAGAGTGGAATGAAATGCCTGGCCTATATAAAGTCAGTCTCAAATCTGCACCCCATCACTCCAGATCTCTTTCCAAATGGCAAATTCTGGCCAAGAATTCAATTCTCTCTCTCTCTCCCTCACTCTCTCTCTCCCCCCTCTCTCTCTCCCTCCCTTTCTCTCTCTCTCCCCTCTCTCTCCCCCTCTCTCTCTCCCTCCTTCTCTCTCTCTCCCTCTCTCTCTCTGTACCTATACTGGGACTTCTGCTCAAGGCCTCACTCAAACATGGCACTTCACTACTTGAACCATACCTCCACTTTTGGCTTTTTGGGTGGTTAATAAGAATCTTGCAAAGTTGAATGCCCAGGCTGGCTTTGAACTGTGATCTTCAGATATTAGCCTTCAGAGAAGCTAGGATTATAGGCATGAGTCACAGCAAGTGGACCCAAAATCCTAGTGAAGAAAAAGACTAGGTCATCTAATCAGGCAGGCTAAGGAGGAGGTCCTGTCAACCTCATCTCTGTGTTTGAGCTCTCAAGAAGAATATTTTTTTATTTCCTAGGAAAGTTGGCTTCCCTGAGGCTGCCAAGATATCTTCAGAAAGGTCTGTAGCAAGCAGCAGGGAGGCTCAGCCAGCTTCATAACCTGGTTGTCCTAGGGAATTTGCTGAGCACAGTCTCCTGTCCTGATGTGGATGTAGCTGGTGATATAAATGCATTAGCCAAAGCTGGGTGCCCCCTCCCCCATTCATTTCCAGCCATTGACTCGATGATGGAGATGAGCTGTGATTGTTAAATAGAAAGGGCTTTGCCATCATGATTTTTCTATAACATTCTAGCACTCTTCATTTTCTAACCAAGGCCCTAGGCATCCTTTTCAACATGTTGGGAATGACATATTCCTCAGGGCCAGCTTTTTATTTTACTTTGATTTTAAGATATCAGAGCATGTGTCTAGAATCTACATCTACAGGCTGAATTTCTGGATAGCAACAGACTATGTTATTATTTACATTTAGTAAAATCCCTTTGGATAGTGAAAAACAGCATAATATTAATTTGTCTTGTTGTCACTTGACAATATGAATTGGTTTTGTGCAAGAACCAAGAGCTTATTGGATTGAGTTTAGAAAATTAGTAAAACAAATTTGACTTCAGTGGGTTTGGATGATTGCAGTGTAACAAACATATAAAGACGGGGAGGCTAATTTATCATTGCTTTCAGGTTTATTTACTTGAAACTCCTTCATCAAGGGTATAAACTAGCTTTATTAAAGATTATGAATCCAATTTTCAAATGAACTATAAATGGCTTTCTATAGAGAGATCACTTGATTTGTTATTTTTCTTGAATAAAACATGGTTTTGCCCAGTGGGGTTATGTAGCCACATATTAATATTGAAAGATGATTCTGTTGTGCTTTGCATCTGTGATGTGCAACGTTTGATCTGTTCTTTGATCTATTTGTCTTTACTCCCTTTAATAAACACTGAGAGGGAGCTATAACCTTAAGACCTGCACTTCAATGAATCATAAAAGAATGTCTGTCTGTGTGGCAGTTTATCATTTGAATGATAATTCTGGTTCCCTTTAGAAATGTTAAAGTGTCTGCTCTTCAAAACGGACTGCAGTGAAAGGCATGAGAGATGCTGTGGGTCACTGCTGGGGAATCATAATTGACCTCAGCTTTTTGTCGCATGGTAACAGACGGTCAGGGTATTAGATCATTGCATAGCACAGAACTACCAATAGACTGCCCTCAAAGTCAGGGGTGGGAGGAGGGGTTTGCATTTTCAATTTAGAAAATTACATAGAGCAGACCTTTCTAGAGAGAAGCAGCCCATCAGAGCTGCAGCCCCTGGGGAGACAGCCTTCCAGAAGCCTGCCATATTGTAAAAACCTGCTTAGTTTCAATCCTTTGACTCACAACCCTTTGCTAACTGGAGTGATGCTCAATGTAAATGTTGGAAAAGGAATTCATGTCTGTCTAGAAGTATCTCAGAATGTGGGAGCTAAGAAGGACCTTGAGAGGCCATTTATTTTAATCTGCTCAAGGCCAGTCAATATATATTTAATATATTAAAACGGTTGCCTAAATAGCTAGGAAAGTTAATTGTCTATAGAGCTGAAATTCTACTCCCTAGGAACTGTTGTTTGTGGTTGTTTATTATTTTACTGCACCAGAAGGAAGGATGCAAAGTTCTAGTGAATAGAAGTCATTATCCAGTGTTAGTTCTGGAAGAAATGAGCTCATACTGTTAATGACAGTAGTGTGTTTACTCTATTATCCAACAAATTATTATTCATTTATTTTTGTTTGTTGGTTGGTTGTGGGTTTTTGTTGTTGTTGTTTTTTTTTGTCAGTCCTGGGGCTTGAACTCTGGGCCTGAGCACTCTACCACTTGAGCTATAGCTCCACTTTCGGTTTTTCTGGTGGTTTATTGGAGATAAGAGTCTCATGCACTTTCCTGCTCGGGCTGGCTTTGAACCGCGATCCTCAGATCTCAGCCTCCTGAGTAGTTAGGATTATAGGCATGAGCCACCAGCGCCCAGCTGTTGGTTGGTTTTTTGTTTTTGTTTTTGTTCTTTTTTTGGGGGGTCCGGTCGTGGGGCCTGAACTCTGGGCCTGGGCACTGTCTCTCAACTCTTCAGCTCAAGGCTAGCGCTCTACCACTTGAGCCACAGCGCCACTTCCGGCTTTTTTTCTTTTTGCTTATCTGGTGCTGAGGAATCGAACCCAGGGTCTTGAGCATGCAAGGCAAGCGCTCTACCACTGAGCCACCTTCCCAGCCCTGTTGGTTGGTTTTTAAAACAGGGGCATGTGGTCCAGTTGGCTTCAAACTTCTGCCTTAGCCTCTTGAGTGCTGAGTTTACAGGTGTATGTCACCATACCTGGATAGTTTAACAGCAATAAAGCCCCTTCCTATGAAGGAGCTTGGATATCTTAGACCAAACTAAATTAGACTACATTGCAAATTGGTTTTAGATGTATTGATTTAAAATTAGCTCAACAATTCCCAAGTCTAATAAAGAAATATACATAAACTATTTACTTGTACATGTGTACCAGCCTCAGGAAAGAGTCAGCCCACACTAAGACAAAAAGCAAATCAAACTACTTTTTAGGGAAGTCTTACCCCGTGAGGTACAGGTCATGGAAAGCCTGGAGATTGTTTAGTCTCCTTTTATGTTCTCACTTCAAACTCTAAACTTCTTGTCCTTTACTTAAACTCCCAGCATGTGAAGTTGGTCATTTTCTTTTCTCCATGGGAAGATAGTTTTCTAAGATGTTTCCTATAACCATAAATTTCAGCTACTTCTGAACACATCCATAATTAGAGATTATGTTGGGTCTGTTAAATAGATGCCAAACACAACAAGATAATCTTTTAAAATTAATATATGAATACTTAGGAAAAGCTTCTTTTATGCATGAACCAAAAGTGGCGCTGTGGCTCAAGTGGTAATGTGCTAGCCTTGAGCTGAAGTGCTGAGGGACAGTGCCCAGGCCCAGAGTTCAAGCCCTAAGACTAACAAAATAATAATAATAATCATCATCATTATCTTCATCATCATCAAGTAATGTCCCTATAGAAAGTTATTTACCTCTCATCTGAAAATTTGATTTATAATCTTTAACAAAGTAACTCTGTCTGAGATGAGTATTTTGGTTGTCTTCTTGCTTTTGTATCTTCCAGATGTCCATGGTTATGTTTAGGAGATGCCATATTAGGTAAGAGATTAGATTTATCATCAATAATAGTAGACCAATGGTATTCAATTCTATTTAGATTATACAATATGAAATGCACAAAAATTACCTGTGAAGTATTTTGCCTAATGTCTTCAATTTAAATCTTATCAAATCTTTAGTCCTCTATATAGTTTATAGGAAATATGGAAGATAGGAAAACTATTTAAATGACATTATGAGAAAATAATCAGACAAATATAGAATGTAAACATCTTAAATGTAAACTCTGCTGAATTCTTTAAAAATATCAATGTCATTAATCAACAAACAAACACCAGTGGAAAACTGATTTAGATTTAAAAGAACTAAAAGGCACTAAAGCCTTTAAATCTTGCAAAATATAACCCTGTAGGATTCTAATTTGAAAAAAAAAATAAAGTAAATCTAAAATATTCTCAGGAATAGTTAGGAAAGTTTAAATATAAATTAAATATATGATACAAATTTAAATATAGATTAAAATTAAATTGGACCTATGTTGATAGGAATAAAAGTATGCTAACAGTGTATTGCTTTTGGAGATAACCCTATACTAGGAGGGTGGGAAGAATATGTGTGTGGGGGGGGGGTGTGGAAAGGGAATGAGAGGGCTGGGAATGTGGTAGAATGCTTGCCTACCATGCATCAAGCCCTGGGTTTGATTCCTCAGTGCAACATAAACAGAAAAAGCTGAAAGTGGTACTGTGGCTCAAGTGATAAGAGTACTAGCCTTGAGGAAAAGATGCTCAAGGACAGTGCCCAGGCCCTATATTCAAGATCCAGGACTGGCAGGAAAAAAAAAGAACAGAGAGAGAGAGAGACAGACAGACAGACGAAAATGTGGCCATCTCTCATAGTATATGTAATAGTTTTGTCTTAAGTGTGTCTCCCAAAGCCTTAGTCACCAGTCTGTGGAGACTGAGTCTAGCAGAAGGAAATTAGGCTGGACACCAATGGTTCACACCAGTAATCCTAGCTACCCAAGAGGCTAAGGATCTAAGGATCATGGTTCAAAGCCAAGCCAGGCAGGACAGTTTGTGGGACTATATCTTCAGTCAAATACCAAAAAAGATGAAAGTGAAGCTGTGGCTCAAGTGGTAGAGCACTAGCCAAAGTGAAGTTACAATCTGAGGCATGCCTTTACGTCTTTTAAGCTGCCAACAATATACCAAAAATGTCTATAACCTCTTTTCTTTGAAACCATTCAGAGTGAAAGTACCATTATTTAGCTTACTTATCTGATGGTCAGTTGTTTTAGTTCTTAATTTCATAGAATAGTCTGAATTGTAAACTCTGTAAGTATAAGAAAAATAGAGATTAAAAATAGTGTAAGTAATTTTGCACAAAAACTTAAGGAAGATGAAAACTGTGTTTAAATAAGTAAATATCATTTTCAAATTGACTTAAATAATAACTAACCTAAAAATAGAAGAATCCTGCTGGCTAATTTCCCTGTCATAAAAGATTTTCATAATTTATAAGATAACTCAACTTTGTAAAAAAAAACCTCCTAAATAGTTATTAAAAGTCACATGCATAAGGCATGCACAAAATGATATATTTGTTCATTCATCCACCTTTCATTCAACAAAATATATTGAGGATCAACTGCATTGTGCACTATCCAAGGAGAGGCATGCAAATATATAGACTCACAAGGAGCTCAGTACAATTGAAACAACTAAGTTGTAAAGGAACAGTGTCTTTAAGCTGGTTAAAAATATTTTGAGAGCCAGTGACTACTTCTCTTTAGGCCAAGGAAGAATGGCTGGTGGCTTTAGGAAAACATCCTTAAGAATGAAACTAGGTCCACAGATATCCAGCAGGCAAAGAAAAATCGAGAGGGAGCAACCCAAGTAAAGACACGGAAGTGGGAAAGGACACAGCCCGTGTAGATACTTGGGAGTCTTCTAGGGTGAGGTGGGTGACAGGAAATATCTGAGAGAGTAGAGGGAAACAATGATGGGCTCAATTTAGTATACAATGATTGGGGGTCCCAGGAAGAGTTCCCAGTAGTATTTTCAGGACTGCCTGTAGATCTTGACAGGAGAGGGCCTGTCTTACCCTTCTTTTGAGTACTTGTTCTGGGTTTCCTGCATATGCACTTGCCACATAGGGCCAAGGTCACACCTCCGCTTACCTTGGAAACTACTCCAGTTCTCTAAGATCACAGATTTCCCTGTTAGATGGCCCTGTGCCTGCTTCTAAGACCTATGCAGACTTCTTCCACAGTAATGTACGAGGTATATGTGCCTCAGAAGCATGAGCTGCTCTGAAGAATGGTTCTGAAGATGATTTGATGATGGAAGTGGTAATAATATATCTCTGATCTTTTGTTTCTTTACTCTGCCTTAAACATCCTTTTCCTATCTGCATTTAAATTTCTTTATGTTGTGGACTGAATATGTTTCCTGATGTGTGTTCACATGTGGGAATTTAAAATCATGATAAATGGTATTTGGTGGTAGGGACTTTGGGAAGTAATCACAAGTAGATCAGATCATAAGAGTGGGCCCTACAATGAAATTAGCACCTATATAAGAAGAGGAAGGGAAAGCTAAGCTAGCATTTATGCTGCAACAAGAAGGCCCCTACTAGATGCCAAGGTGAATACTGGAGTATGCTCTTGGACTTCCACTTTTAGAACCATTATCCAAATAAACTTTTATTCCATATAAATTACTTAATTTTTCTTTTCCTTTTTTCTTATTTTTGGTCAGTCCCAGGGCTTGACCTCAGGGCCTGCGCACTGTCCCTGAGCTCTTTTGATCAAGGCTAGTGCTCTACCATTTTGAGTCACAGTGCCACTTCTGGTTTTCTGGTGGTTAACTGGAGGTAAGAATCTCATGGAGCCGGGTGCTGGTGGCTCACACCCATAATTCTAGCTACTCAGGAAGCTAAGATCTGAGGATCAGGGTTCAAAGCCAGACTGGGCAGGAAAGTCCATGAGACTCTTATCTCCAATAAACCACTAGAAAACCAGAAGTGGCACTATGGCTCAAGTGGTAGAGCAATAGCCTTGAGCTGAAGAGTGCATGGACAGGGCCCAAGCCCAGAGTTCAAGCCCCACGACTGAAAAAAAAGAAAAAAAAAATCTCAAGGACTCTCTTGCCCAGGCTGGCTTTGAACCATGACCCTCATAGCTCAGCCTCCTGAGTAGTTAGGATAACAGGCATGAGCTACAAGCACCTGGCTTCTCTACTCCTTTTTATTATATATTATTACCACCTCCAGCATATTTATAATGGCTACTGGTATGTCATGAATGAGTGATCATGGTTGCTAGGATAACCAAGCACTCTGATTTTTCTGGAACTATCCATTTTAACACCAAACATACATCATCCCAAGAAATCCTATGCAATCAGGGACACCTTAAAATGATATTTCAGTTTCTGGATGAGCAAATAAATGGATAGCAGGGTGTCAATAGCAAAAATAAAGATGTTCATCTAGGGGCATGGCCCAAATGGTAGAACTCTACCAAGTGAGAGACTAAGTTCAAACACAGTACTATAAAAAAGAAAAAAAGAAAGGGGCTGGGAAGGTAGCTCAGTGGTAGAGCACTTGCCTTGCATGCCTAAGGCCCTGGGTTCGATTCCCCAGCACCACATAAGCAAAAAGGAAAAAAGCCTGAAGTGGCACTGTGGCTCAAGTGGTAGAGTGCTAGCCTTGAGCTGAAGAGCTGAGGGACAGTGCCCAGGCCCAGAGTTCAGGCCCACGACCGGACCCAAAAAAAAGAAAAAAGAAACAAAGATGATGTTCAGTTTTTCCTATGTATATATGAGCATAATGCCTTTCAAGAAAGCTTCAGTTGTTTCCCTATACTTTTCAACCTTCATCAGGCTGAGAAGGCAACAAGTAAAACATGACCTGATTGAATTCCTGTTTGGAACTTAAATGCCCCCCTAGAACTTGTGTTGAAGACTATCATGCAGCAATGTTTAGAGGCTGGGTCTTTGGCTCATGAGGGCTCTGATCTCATAACTGGATTAATCTATCTATGGTGTCATAGTTTGATGGGCTGGGTGAAGGGTTTTGTTATAAAAGCAACCTGTCTTTGCTTCCTGGCAGCCATGAAGGGAATAACTTTGTTCTACCTTGTGCTCCTGCCACGATGTTCTGCTTCATGCTCTCATAACTGGATCAATCCATTTGGGATTCATAGTTTAATGCATTTGGAGTGAGGGGTTTTATTAAAAAAAAAGCAAGCTGTCTTTGCTTCCTAGATGTCATGATAGGAGCAATTTTGCTCCGCTTTGTGTTTCTGCCATCATCCCAGCTCCAAATCTGAAGGGAAAATAACCTAACTTTTTCAGGCAGGGCTCCTTAACTGAGCCACAGAAGAAAGTGGTTTTGGTTCTATTTTCTCAATTCAATGTTGGTATGTTAGCTAGAAAACACTTAAGATGCACAGAAGTTAACTCCTTACTTAGGATCAATGTCTTAGGACATGTAGCATTTGATTTTTATTATTTTTTAAAATTTATTTTTACCTTTTGAGAAACCCATAAACCCTATACACAAGAATACTACTATGATTGTCCCTATGCCCTTATTAATTAGCACAGTTGTCTGGAGGAAGAAAACGGTGAGAAGGAAGTTGTCAAAAGGTAGGACTGGTGCTATCTCTGTTCAACAAATGAGGAAGAGACCTAGAAAGGGAGTGTATTCTTACTTTCTCAAGATGAACAAAGGTAAGAGTAGTGTAAGATCTCATCATTGTTGGTAGTGTAGGGGCAGGGATAGAAAAACACCTCCTAAGCCCTAATTTGATGGCCATCACTAACTTTGATTCTCAGCTGGCAATTGCCAAAGTCAAGCAGTACTGTATGTCATGCTGTGGAAGACAAATGTTCCATAAATAAATTGACTTGGAACAGTCTCAAATACACATAAACCACAACAGCTTTAAATATCACTCCTGACTTTTCTCTCATTTTCTCTTCTTGAGAGGTCAGCAAGGAAGGTTCTATAAGAGAGGGCCTACCAAAATTCAACCTATGAAAATCACAAAAACTCATATCTGCTGTTTAAAAGCACAGTTTATTCTCAAATATTTGCTGCAAAGCACACTGCTCCTGGATGAAATATATATTTGCCTAAACACATTCTGTATATTAGACTACAGCTCATAGTTACTATATGTTATGCACCAATCTTTTAAAAATTCATTTTCTAAAGGAAGTGATTATTCATTTTGTCATTCAATTTCCCATCATTAAAAATTTTCATATGTAAAATCACTGCATGCTAATGGGACGCTATGTAAAAAGAATATTTTTAGTGACTCAGCTGGAGGAAAAGATCATTGATGGATTTTCCATCTGAGGAAAAATCAGAGACAGATTTGAGAGGTACTCCCTGCAAAGACTTGCAAGATACCAGAATGCACAGTATGGAATTGTAGCCTCAGGTTCTGAAGTAGAGGTGCAACTCTAAAGTAACATTATTCCTCAATGGTATTTATTTCATTTGTAGGATAAGGTTAGATTTCTTTTTTTCCTCATGGTTATTACATCACTGTATTAGCAAGGACAATAGAAACACAGAATCTGATTGACCTGTCAGTCATCTGAAAGAGTCACAGGGTTGTCCACACTAATTAGAAATGCCTAATTTGCATTAGGCATACTATCTCTGGCATAGTAAAGAAAAAAACTTTTGATGGTGCAAGAAAAAAATATCTAATTTGACAGAAGGAGGTTAAATTCGTTAAAAACTTCCAAGCAGGGCCAGAAATGATCTTGCTGGGCAGAAAAACTGTTCTGAAGGGAAGTCCTTTCAGTGGGTAAAATTTATCTTGGCTGGCTAAAAATGCTGTTCAGTAGGTTTCAAGAGCCACAGGCCTGTGCTTTTCTATTGTAGGGAAGTTCTCAAGGCCTTGTTATGGCCTAAGGACCTTTTTTTTTTTTCTGATCTGTGATTGAACCATAAATCTTCTCAGGGATTTTTTTTTTTATTTTAACCATTAAACTGCAATTCCCTTTTAAATTTCCAGGCATCCTCTCCTGGCTGTCCACTTTGAGGTCCTATTGTCAAAGGGAGATGTTCGGAGCCCAGTCCCACAGGATCTTGGACTTTTTCTCTTCTTGCTGGTGAGGAAAGGAAAGCGGGCAGTACAAACGGAAGCCCCTTTCAGATGGTCAGTCCACCCAGCTGCATTTTGCCCTTATCCAGTTTTCCATGGGTTGTTTTTAAAAAAGGAAACGGAAACGAATCTTCTCCACGAGGCAGAAACTAGGCTGAGAAGCTGTGGGCGGGGTACATGTTTTTGGGGGGGACTTTCAAGCTTTTTTTCCTAATTGGTTTTACGTGTTTTTATCTACTCCTTAATAAGGGTCGCAAAGTGCGTGTGTGTGTGTGTGTGTGTGTGTGTGTGTGTGTGGCGGGGAAAGGATAGGCGGAGGAGAAAGCTTCTCCATCCAAGCGCAAAACAGGAGACTCTGCCTCCTGGCGCAGTTGCCAGGACAGCACGGCCCGTGCAGCAACGGCAGAAGCCGCACGGCTTCCCGGCGGCGGCTGAGAGCCGAAGTGACGCATTGCAGGTACGAACCAGCCAATCAGAGGTCGACTCAACGACTATCGCAGAGCGCGTCGCCACCAACGTGCTCCTCCGCGCCGCAAAGTAGCGCCCCGCAGGCGCGACTCCACCGGCCTTTTAACGGCTTACTGGGGAATGAAATCTACTTACGTCACCAGCTTTCCCTCTCGTCTTTATCTCTTTCCCTCTCGACCAAATGACTGTGGATGAAGGGGTCTCGAGGAGTGTGAGGGGGAGGGGAGAGCTGGCCGGGACTCGTTGGCGGTGTTCCGTTATCTGGCGTGCGGCGGAGGGATCTTGCGGAGGGAGGTGTTTATGAGGCGCTGGGGGCGGAGGAGGAGAATTAGTCCGAGCGGAGCGAGCGAGCCGAGTGGTTGTGTAGTCGCGTCTCGGGAACCGGTAGCGCTTGCAGCATGGTGAGTTCGTCGTTCAGGTGCCGGCGCTCGGCTTGTGGGGGAGATGCCGAAGCGAATCGAGGAGAAAAATGGACCTCAGCGCTCTTAGAGGCCTCAGGAGCAATGTTCTCCCGAGGGATGGAGCGGCGGAGGCCGGGGGCTCCCCGGGAGGGTGGTGTCGCAGGTGCTCCCCGCCCCCATTTACCTCAGGGTCTTCCTCCGGGGAGTTGTGGGGGGTGGGACCCGCAGCCCCTGAGGCGGCGGAGCGTCGTGCTCGGCCGGAGGAGGATGGTCTGGGGTTCAGGGGGGGGGGAGAGGAGAGAAAGTGAGGAGTGGGGCGGAAACACCTCGGTCGGGCGTCTGCGAAGGTCAGCCCCGGGGCCGGATTCAAATACCCCACGGACGGTTAGCGCGGGCGCCAGGAAGCGCCTTTGTCCGCCGGGCCGCCATGCGGCGGGCGCCTGGGGGTGGGGGAGGGCGGGCGGTAAGGCCCTGGGTTCGATTCCCCAGCACCACATAAGCAAAAAGGAAAAAAGCCTGAAGTGGCACTGTGGCTCAAGTGGTAGAGTGCTAGCCTTGAGCTGAAGAGCTGAGGGACAGTGCCCAGGCCCAGAGTTCAGGCCCACGACCGGAC
>NW_012267253.1:7622896-7642881 GCF_000151885.1 Dipodomys ordii | reverse complement strand
CGATGGTGTCTCATCCCCGCCACCCCGCGCCGGGCTTTCCACTGCACAACCCTAGCTGGACGGCACCCTTTTTTTTTAAAGTGGGTTTTATCGAGCTTCCCACGCCTGGAGCCTGGCGCTTGCTTGGCTGCTGCGAGGGTCTGGAAGGCGTTTCCTGTTTACCGCGGGGGGAAAGTCGGAGCGGCGCGAGGGGGGCGGATGCCTTTGAAAGGGGACACTGTCTGGCCTGGAGTACTCACGTGCACGCCGGACGTTCGGGAGCCGCTGCCACACACCGCGGTCCTCGGAGGACTTGTGTTTCCTTCGGCATAGAAGTTGCCAGGCTCTCTGAACGTACGGTTCACGCATACACTAAAGCCAGTTAAGTAGGCTGGAGGGGGGGGGCGGGAAGGACAGGGAATTGAGCTGTTTTCTGTCCTACAGGACGGGTGCTCCTGTTTTTATTTTTTTTCATTTTTAATCCTGTAAAAAAATTAATGAGATAATTTGCAATACTAAATGGTTCCTTCTGCCGAGTGATTACGGTGATGGGTGTGTCCTGGAGGCAAGGTGACATCGTTAGCAAGAGTTGGGGATCCCTGCCAACTGAAACCTTCCAGCCTGTATTGGGTGTGGGGAAGAGTTCACCTTGGATAATAAAACAAGCCTTCTTTTATCGTTGATCGAGTCGCTCAGTATTTTAACATACCTTATTCTGAACTTGAATGTGCTTGGTGAATTTATTCACAACAGCATTCTAAATTGTGTAGTAAATTTAAAGGATAAGATACTTGGTTTTTCTCTAGAATGTATAGTCTGTATCTAAGTCTTTTGGTTGCAGCCTTACCGGTGATAAAGGGTGTGTGCTCACTAGTTGCATCATTGATGCATTGAACTACATTGAGGGTTTTTGGTTAAACAAAGTCATTATTAACTAATGTTAGTTTGTACAACACCTGTTAATTTCATAATTACTAAACGTTTAAGGTAAGAAAAAATTTATTTGAAAGTACATAAGGATTACTTGTAAAGTTCTGGGATTAACAGAACATGAAAAGGATTCATGTGTAAAAAATATTTGAGGCTAGGGTGGTAAGGAAAAGATGTGAAGGGGTAGAAAGTTTTGTCCCTTTAATCATTGTGCAGTGCAGCTGCAAGATGATTGTATGAGACTAAAAAAATGGCATTGATTCTATTACAGTAAAAAGTTACAGCTTCAGTTTGAATTGGGCCCTGTAGTACAGGTCCTAATTTTTATGATGTCATTTTGTTCTAGTGGTTTCTCTCTTCACTCAAGATGCTGTGTAAGTGATGTCAGAATTAAGATATCTATTGACATATTTTCTGTTGCTTTTTATACAAATAAAACATATCATGGTTTACATAATTGTTGGAAAACCATATGAAGCTTTTGCTGTATCTAAAAAATATTTTGGGGGAACAATAAACAGGAATGGAAGGAGAATAGAAATCTTATCAAAACACTCAGTTAAGAACTTAGTTGTAGTCAAACCTATTTTTAAGTGTCATTTAGGAAATGTTTAAAATATAAAAGCATTCTCTGCTGTAGTTGAAATTAGTGCTTTCATTGTTTAAAGATCACCAATGGTTCCTCCAAATGCAGATTCTAGTTCAGTAGGTTGATCTGGAACCTGAGAGAGACAATGATGTTTGCAAAACCTTCTGGAGAGCAGTAGAAGAATTATATGTACAGTTGAAGAATTAAGGGAATAAGAACTAGTCATCTCTCTGGTGAATTAGTCTTTGCTTTACTGAGATAAACACATATTAATGAGCTTGTGTTTTCCCAAAAGTAAAATTCTGGTTCTTCTAAGAAAATAGCATTCACTATAGACAGAAGGAAGAATCAAATTCATTTTCTTGTAATTGGGAAAAGAATGGTAGAATAGTCTTTTGTTCTTTTAGGAGGTTTTAATCTGAATGCTACTGGTAAGGTTTATTTTAAAACCCAGGTAAGTAGTTAAAAAGCAATCTTCAAAGCAAATTGAGAGCTTTCGGTTTATCCGAGAAACTGAGTTTCTTGTGTGCCTTAGTTCATACCTTTAAAGTTCATTTTTGTGATCTGTTCTAATATTGCATTTGTCTAGGTACAGAGAGCTAAGGTTATTAAGTTTTGACTTTGTAAACAAAGTAAGAGAGTTACAGAGGTTTTTTTTTATAACTAATATTTGTTTCTTTTGGGAACCTTTTTTTATTATATGAGTCTTCCCAAGATTATCTTCCCAATCCCCATTCTTTTATATGTACTCATTACTTGAGGTTTCAAAGGTTACAGTGCCTGCCACACACTTGACTTTTTAAGCGGGGGTGGGGGTGGTGTGTGTGTGTGTGTGTGTGTGTGTGTGCACACACGCGCGCGCGTGCGTGTGCGCGCGCCAGGCCTGGGGCTTGTGAACTCAAGGCTTGGTCACTGTTCCTAAGCTTCTGCTCAAGGCTAGCACTCTACCACTTGAGCCACAGTGCCACTCCTGGACTTTTCTGAGTGGTTTATTGGAGCTGAAAGTATCACAGACTTCCTACAGGCTAGCATCAAACTGCAATCCTCAGATCTCATCCTCCTGAGTAGCTAGATTACAAGTGAGCCACCAGAGGGGCTGCACTTTTTTTTTTTTATATAGCATTTTAAAAATCTTAAACCAATTGCCTTACTTGTTCCTAGAGTGTGGTTTTACCTTGATTTTGTGCAAGGTACATTTTCTCTACTTAACATGGAACATGTTGGTATGCCATAAAGGGCTTCATAATTCCATGAATATCTACTGGGTGAAAATTAGGTGAGCCAGGTTGTCGTTCTTTAAATAAAACATCTTTAACTAGCTTCATAACCCTTGCAGGGTAGGCATGGTTTTTTTTGTATTACAGATGCAGTTGAATATGAGAGGTTGAGTAATATGTCCAAGGTTACACAGCTGCTAAGTGGCAGAGCTGGCATACCAGCCCAGCTATGACTCAGAATATCATGCCCCTACCCCCATGCCATTTTGTCATTCTTTCAGAAATGATTAAGAGTCCTGCATAATAGTTAGACTTCAGGTAAATTCTGTTTAACTTCTTTTACAATCAGCTAAACATCAACACAGTAGATTTACTGGATTTTGAAGTCTTAACTCCTTGGGAAAATTGACTGCCTTTTAACCAAACATTTGTTAGGTAAGGATTGAGACTTGAGTTAGATAAAATCTTACCTTAAAATCTTGTGTGTTTAAACATACGGTTCTGCACTTTTTAAGTTACTAGCTCCTTTGACTTTTTTATAAAATAGAAATAAATTTATATCATAGTCAAATAAGATGTCTATGACAGGATCTCAACATGCAGCTACTTGAACCTATGATTCTGCCATTTCCAGCACTAATCAGAATCTTTGTGAAGGGAAACAAACTTTTTCTGGGTTTGTTTTCAAACTTATTCCTGCCGTGCACTCCATATTAATGGTTATTTATTAAAGAATGAGAATAGATGATGTTTATTTTTCTTTTCCCACCCAGTGAATAGATACATGGTACACTTGACTCCATCTTGGTAGGAATTTTAGATAGGAGGGAATCTTTTGTCTGTACCTGTGCAACTATATAATTAGTTGTGTAAAACTCCTTACCTATGGAGATAAACTTGATATGTGCATTTTCTACCTGTGTTTATTGCTGTTCCCAGAAAATACTGAACCTGAATGACGCCTGTGGTATTCTTACAAACCTTGAAAGTTTTAAATTGGCAACTGACATACTTTCAATTGATTGATTTACCTTTTAAATCTCTTTTGTAGGCTGACCAACTGACTGAAGAGCAGATTGCAGGTAAGAAACACTCTGCTGGATTGTAGCAATTTAATTAATTGATGGTTGTGGGGCTTGAATTTGGCAGCGAGGGGAGGGGGGCGGTTAATTGGAGATAAGAGTCTCATGGACTTTCCTACCAGGGCTGGTTTTTGAACCATGATCTTCAGATCTCCGCCTCCTCAGTAGCTAGGATTATAAGCCTGGGTCACCCTCACCAGGCCACAATTTGAATTTATAGCCAAATTAAAAAATAAGATACTTGGGCTGGGAAGGTGGCTCAGTGGTAGAGCGCTTGCCTTGCATGCCTGAGGCCCTGGGTTCGATTCCTCAGCACCACATAAGCAAAAAGAAAAAAGCTGGAAGTGGCGCTGCGGCTCAAGAGGTAGAGTGCTAGCCTTGAGCTGAAGAGCTGAGGGACAGCGCCCAGGCCCAGAGTTCAGGCCCCACGACCAGATCCAAAAAAAAAAAAATAAGATACTTGTATTAAACAACTTATTTTAATACATGCCAAAGATAGTATCAAATGAATGTAATGTAATTCAGTAGTTTAACTTGTTTGCCAAATGAGAATATATATAGACTTGTTTGTAAAAGGTGTGGGCCTAACTGTAACTAAGAAATGTTTTTTTAGTCTACATTGATATGTTCTGGAGCCAGAAGAAAGAGGAACCAAGTAAAAAATACTAATACATAGAACCAGAAAATGAGTAGAGTTTACCCTGGCTTAAATTTGCTAATATTTCAAGCCCAGGTTGCATGTATAGGTTATAATCTTGAAAGTAGTTTCCTTCAAGTGTATAGGTGTGTACAGATTTAGCTCTTATTCCTAAAATAACTGTATGTACATTTCTGGTCAATCTAGGGAGTAACCATTTCTAGAGAAAAACTTATTGTCATGGTAGTAATTTGAAATTTGACTTAAAATGTAACAGCTATTGAAGTGAAGCTTTGAGAGGGGGTATTTATAAGATTGCATTAAGCCTAATTTTAATATGCCAAATTTAAATATTAGTTTAAATAAAACTTTTATTCTATTTTAATACTTTGAGATGGTTGATGAATGCTCAGATGCACTATTCAATACTTAGGTTTTGTTTTTCTATTTTTACTGTGTAATTTGACTTAACCCTGGGATTTACTTGCTATGATTGGTAAATTATCTGTATGTTGAAGCAACCAGAACTTAGAAAATGTATTTTTGTGTAGTTAGGCCACTTTATTATTGAGTTGCTGAGGGTGTCAGTATAAGTGCTCTTCCACTGATTTGTACTTCTATACCCTTAGTTCTAGCTATACCATTTTAGGTTATTAAGAAATAAAAAGTTTCAGAAATAGTTTTTAAATGATGATTTTTTCTTTACAAACTAGCTTGGACTAATATTTCTGATTCTAAACTCTGATCTTATAAAGAATCCGTTGTAACATGTGTCTTGAGGATAAATTATGCCATCAGGTGCTGGTGGCTCATGCCTGTAGTTCTAGCTACTCAGAGCATTACAGTTCAAAGGCAACCAATTAATTAACTGCCTCCAAAAAGCTGGAAATGGAGCTGTGGCTCAAAGTGGTAGAGCACTCTAGCCTTCAGCACAAAAGCTTAAGGATAGGGCACAGGCCCTAAGATCAACCCCCAAGACCAGCACCCTCAAAAAACCCCATAAATTATAACTAGGCTTGGTACATTCCTGTGATCCCATCTCTCAAATCTGAGGCAGGAGGATTAAGAGCTTGAGGCCAGTTTGGGCTATGTACATAGCAGGGCCCTGTTTAGAAAGACACATTCTGTCTTTTCATTGCCAATTTCCATCATAAGGTAAGCTTTTCTGTGGAATGGGAGAAATAATGTGTTTTTCCTCTCAATCCTGCCTTTTCCTTCACTAAAGATTTCTTGAAGTCCATTCTCTAGGCCACAGAATTTTAAAACGAGGAAAACAAGAACTTACATGCTTCTAAAAATAAAGCTATGTGCAGTTGAGAGTTTTTGTTTATACTACTTTCCTGATTTTGTTTTATTTGGGGGGCTTTATTGGGATTTGGACTTGGGGGGTCTTGTGCTTGATAAGCCACTTGAATATTCTTCCATGTGTGCTAGGTAGGCCTCCTGCCTTTTTTTTTTTGGTCGTGGGGCTTGAACTTTGGGCCTGGGCACTGTCCCTCAGCTCAAGACTAGCACTCTACCACTTGAGCTACAGTGCCACCGGTTTTCTGGTGGTTTATTGGAAAGAAGAGTTGGGCTTTGAACCTCAATTCTCAGATCTCAACCTCCTGAGTAGCTAGGATTACAAGCGTTAGCCCCTAGTACTTGGCCTTGCCTCCGGCCATTTTTGCTTTTCAGATAAGTCTCTTTTCACCAGCTTGGGACCGCAATCATCCTCCTTTCACTTGGCTGAGATTACAGATACACTCCACTATAGCAATTTATTTGTTGAAATGAAGAGAGGGATCTCCTCCCAAGCAGCTTCCAACAGCACAATCTACAGTGCCTGCCACATATTAAGACTGAATAGGTATTTTTTTCATGGAGAAATTTCATTTCTTGAAGAGATACATGACCAAAAAAATGTTGTAAAACACTTTTATTAATTCTTATACCACCTCCCCAAGTCCCTTTCTCCCAAAATTGGTATATTTCAATGCCTACTTTTGAGAAGGTAATTTTTCTTTAAACTGATAAATTACCTGTGGCTAATACATTTTGAGTAAAAAAATCTTGTTCTTCCAGAAAAAATGTTAACAAGCTTCATACGTACAATGCAACTTTGAATATACTAAGGTACTTTTGAAGCTTTTATTGCTATATAGTATTTACTACTATAGATTTGTTTATAAATTCCACTAACAACAAATAATGGCTGTAGGAAAAAAAGCTACTTGTTTAGGTGAGCTTACTATTTATAATTGTTAATATTACTAGGTCTTTGTATGTGTTTGCCAGTACTTAAGCTTACTTCTGGCTTTTTGCTGATTAATTGGAGATAGGTCTCTATTTTTAGAGACTCCAAATTTGGTTTGCCCAGTTGGCTTTGAACCATGATCCTCACATCTCAGCTTCCTGAGTAGCTATGTTTACAGTCATGACCTACCAGTGACTGGCCTATATTACTAGGTCTTAAAAGGTCTAGCATGATATCACTAACAAATGCATTTATGCTGGTTATGTTTTCAGTATTATACATTTATGAAACTGATAGGAAAATGTACAAAAGTTTGTTTAGAAACTAAAGATTTGGTTTAAGTGGTTGAGTACTAGTTGTGAGCAAAATGGGCAAGCAAGAATGAGAAGTCTTGAGTCTATACCTTAGTCAGTACTGGCACATACCCCACAATTTTTTAAAATGAAATTAAGACTTTGCTAAAGTCCAAATTTAATTTTAAAAATATTAACCTTGCTCCTTTTATATTATGAATAGATAATAAAGGTCTAATACATGAGACTTTAAGAGATTATGAAATGTTCACAACTTTATGAAATAGAAGTTATACTTGTATTCTTTAGTAAAGTGTCTCATAGCATATTACAGTAAAACTAGATTTATGTAACTAAGGAACAGTCTGGCCTCTTAAAGAAAATTCAAGTTAGATACAACTAGAATGAATTTTAGGTTTCTTATACTTCACAAATTCTGTGGAAGATAGCTGTTTTTTTTTTTTTTAATTTTAAAGTCTGGTGTGTGCTTTATTCAAGAAGGGGTTTTGTTGTTGTTTTTGGTTACCAGTACTGGGGCTTGAACTCAGGGCCTGGGCACTGACCCTGAGTTTTTGTACTCAAGGCTAGCACTGTATAACTTGAGCCATTCCTCCACTTGAGGCTTTCATAGTTAATTGGAGAGGTGTCTCACTGACTTTCCTCCCTGGGCTCATTTTGAACTGCTGCCCTCTGATCTCAGCTTCCCTGAGTTGCTAGGGTTACAGGTATGAGGCACTGGTGCTTGACTTCAAACGTTTGTTTTTATTTTGTTGGTTTTGGGGGGCTTGAACTAAGGGCCTAGGCACTGTCCCTGAAGTTGGTTTTTTGTTGTTGTTTTGGCTCAAGGTTCTACTGCCTGGTGTACAATTCCACTTTCAGCTTCTTGGTGGTTAAATGGAGATAAGAGTCTCTAGACTTTCCTGCCCCAGCCGGCTTTGAATTGCTTATGTGGTGCTGGGGAATCAAATCCAGGGCCTCATGCATTGCAAGGCAAGCGCTCTACCACTGAGCCACCTTTCCAGCCCCCGGCTTTGAATTGCTTTGAATTGTGATCCTCAGATCTCCTAAATAGCTAGGATCAGAGGCAAGAGACACCAGTTGTTTTTTTTTTGAAATTTCAGTTTCCTTTTTTTTTTTTTTTTTAACTGAGACTTAAACTCAAGAGTCTTACACTCTTGACGGTGGCCTTTTCCAGTCAAAGCCACGCCTCTACTCCTGCTAGTTAATTATAGAGTCTCGTGGACTTTTCTGCCCAGGCTTTCTTCAACCTCAGGTTTCAGACTCCACAGTAGTTAGGATTATAGGCATGAGTTTACTAGGGCCTGGGGTTGCTAATATTTTGAAAAGTTCTTAGTATACTTAGCTTCTGGTTGATTTTAAATAAATTCCTCTGGAAATAAGAAAAATTTAAATGAAAGTATGTTATATACTACTGAAAGTAACAAAGTAGTAATTTATTTTTTGTGCCTATGTGTGGCTTGAACTCAGGGCCTGTGAGCTATGCCTTAACTGTTTTGCTTAAGCCTGGCTGTCTTCCACTTAAGCCACAGCCCTGCTTACTGCTTTTGAGTGGTTAATTGGAGATAAAACTATAGGACTTCATTGCCTGGGATTAGCTTTGAATTTTGATCCTCAGATCTCAGCTTCCTTTGGGGAAGAATGTAATGCTGTAGTCCAAGAGGGAACAAATCTATGTGTAGTTGAAAGGTTTTAAAGAAAGATCCCATTATTGGTTATAGAGGTGAAAAAAAAATCAGGCAGTGTTTTTAAGTAGCAAAATTTAGTACAGCTTGTTGACAGAAATCGAGGGGCAAATGTTAAAGTTTGTTCCTTGGGTTTTACTTGGGTTACTTCCTAGGGTTGCTGAGTAGTAATAGAATTAATTCATTTCATGCCTTCCTTGAGATCAGCCAGGGAAGATGTCCTACAGCCATCAGAAATAACAATATTAATGAGAGAGAAATTGAGTAGACATGTCTTTAAGTGTACATAAATGAAATAGCTATGAAGAAAAAGAAAAGGATAAAATTGATCACACACAATGTAGACAGATGAACAAGAGCCTTGGCAGTTTAAGGTAGAACAGTGTAAGGGAGAAGGAAAAATCAAGGCACTGTTGGGGTGCCAAGACAATTTGAAGTTTTTGAGTGCGATGTTACTGCAAAAGAATGATCTTTTTTTTTTTCCTTAACAGTAGTATTTTCCCTACATAGTTCTAAGCACATTTCACATATTAATATTGGGAGCTAGTATATTCTTGTATATTAAAAATGAGGTGCTTGGGGCAGAAGAAATCTTTTAGTCCTTTGCCTTTTTATACTGTTGCTAAGTAGCAAAATGCTGTCTTAACATAAGAAATTGAATTGAGGCCCTTATATTCAAACAGTTGATGAGTTGTACAGTTCAGTCATTGGTATACTTAACATTTTTAGCTGAGTAGATTGACAAGAAATTAATATGTGGTGGTGTCCAAAATTTGAGAGAGGTAAAGACAAGCACTTGAAAGAAAATATAACAGGCTTAAATTTATTTTTAGGCCAAGAGACATGAAAATATATGTTAATGGGCAAACTCAGTAGAGGAGTTGTCAGATAATGTGAAATGGAAATTGGAAAGCATAAAACTTTAACATATAGATAAAATAAAGGGCTTTGGGCTGTTTGAGAAGGTACATCATTTCTTAAATGTTAGGTACATTTTCAAATGTGAAGGGTATGTCACTAAAGTTTCCTGGCCCCATGAAGTTGGCTTTTGAATATGCTTGCTGATAGTCTACACAGGGGAGGTTCTACTAGGGTTTGAGCTCAAGGCCTTGTGATCACAAGCTAGGAATGTTATCGTTTGAGCCATGCCTCCAGTCCTGCTTTCTTTTGTTGGCCGTTTTTGGAGATGAAATCTGAGTTTTCTGCTCTGGCTGGCCTGTGAACCTTAGTCCTCCAGATCTCAGCTTCTTGCCTCTTCAGTAGCTAGCTGGAAATACAGATATCTGGCTAACAGTTTTTTGGGTTTTTTTGTCGGTCATGGGGCTTGAACTCTGGGCCTGGGCGCTGTCCCTCAGGCTCTTCAGCTCAAGGCGAGCGCTCTACCACTTAAGCCACAGCGCCACTTCTGGTTTTCTAGTGGTTTATTGGAGATAGGAATCTTACGGTCTTGGAACCTCGATCCTCAGATCTCAGCCTCCTGAGTAGCTAGGATTACATGAGCCACTGGTGACCGGCTTGGCTAAACTTTTATTTTAAAAAATACATTAAAGAGTAACTCATTGTGTTACAAGCTTGAAGAGAGAGATCTAAGTTGTCTTTGTTCTCACTAATATAACACTTAGCTAAAACTGGATATTCATATGTTGATTTAGCCATTAATAATAATGATAGTTCTCTTTACCATCTAGAACTAGAATTACATATTGATATGAAGTTTAAAACTTTTGTTTTAATTTAGCGATACATAGTTTTAACTTTTGGAACTAACAGTAGTTGTTAGATCTAGGTACTTGGCTTTCCCTATGAGAAGCTCATGACATGAACTTAATGCTACTGTGATTGGTCATGAGATGTCAGAAATATCTAATTTATTAGGGATCAGAATCCCATTTCAGATGCTAACTCCATATGTATCTTTGTGTACTTAAGGAGTTGATTAATACATTTTATTTGGATTTTTTTTATGGTTAACCTGTATATTTGATTATGGTCTTTCAAACAGAATTCAAAGAAGCTTTTTCACTATTTGACAAGGATGGTGATGGAACTATAACAACAAAGGAACTGGGAACTGTAATGAGGTCTCTTGGGCAGAATCCCACAGAAGCAGAATTACAGGACATGATTAATGAAGTAGATGCCGATGGTAAGTCTTTAATTTGGAGAGAGTGAGAGGATTTGAAGGTGTTTACATTCAGTTTATGTTTTAACTAAACCATTTCAGGTAATGGCACAATTGACTTCCCTGAATTTCTGACAATGATGGCAAGAAAAATGAAAGACACCGACAGTGAAGAAGAAATTAGAGAAGCATTCCGTGTGTTTGATAAGGTAAATGTAAAGAACATATTTATTAGAGTTTGGGAATAAAGTCATTTGTTGAAGCTATCATTTCTTATAGGACTATTTGTTGTTTGACAACTTATGCTTCTGATGCTTTATCCAGTTAATTGTCAGATAAAAGCTTTCTTAAGAATTTAGTATAAACTTAAGATTTCCTAAAATCTACTTAATCTGGGAGGGAGGCATCCTGTAACTTTGGGACTAGGGAGAATAGTTGTGTTCCAGTGTAAGACTCCCTGTTTAGTGACATGTGATTTATAGTTTACTGTAGGTTTTTAATTCCCACTAAAACTAACTTTACTCAGTCTCCTCAAATCCTGTGTTTTTCTTTAGGATGGCAATGGTTATATTAGTGCAGCAGAGCTTCGCCATGTGATGACAAACCTGGGGGAGAAGTTAACAGATGAAGAGGTTGATGAAATGATCAGGGAAGCAGATATTGATGGTGATGGTCAAGTAAACTATGAAGGTAAGTCTTTTTTCCCTCACTTTATGCTTTCATTTTAATTATAAGTACTTTTTAAGTATCTCAGGTGAAAATTAGTGACAATATTCCTACCCAAATTAGGATGCTAAAATAAATGTAGTCTGCAGACTTGTCAGTGCCAAGAATTTGTCAGTTTCCACACCTAGAATATGTACTTAATAAGATTAGAGGATTTGTATGCATGTTAAAATTGAAGAAGCACTGTAGGATTTTTGTGTGAGAAATTTTTGTGAGAAATTTGGGCTGGGAAGGTAGCTCAGTGGTAGAGCACTTGCCTTGCATGCCTGAGGCCCTGAGTTTGATTCCTCAGCACCACATAAGCAAAAAGAAAAAAAAAAACGGAAGTGGCACTGTGGCTCAAGTGGTAGAGGGCTAGGCTTGAGCTGAAGAGCTGAGGGACAGCGCCCAGGCCCAGGGTTTAGGCCCCACGACTGGACCCAAAAGAAAAAAAGATTGTGAGAAACTGGATAGCTTTAAAACTTACTGTGAATTTGGGGAGGGGAAGGGAATAAAATTTTATTAATTAAAAAAAATCCTGAATTCTTTTAAAAAAGAAAAAAGGGGGCTTTCAACTGCATTTCCTTCCTCTTATTTGACCTCAGTCGGAAACCATCTACACATGCTTGAATTCATAAGTATATGTGGCTCAAACTTACGAATGGCTATTGCAAGAAGCAAATCCTTCACAAATTGGAAGGATTGCCATGAAATGTTTGCTTTATTTTTTTTCACTTGTATTTTTCATGGTATAAAACATGGTATAACAACATTAATTACTAAAAATTAGTTCATCATACTAAAGTTATAATATTGATTGGTATCTCAGCGGGCTTAAATTTACATCTGCACTATAAGTGTCACAATTTCATATGGACTCCATTCCCCTAAAGACTGAACCCAGGATTTTTAAAATACTAGGTAAACACGTTAAGCCCAAGAGTGTATCTTTATAATAGCTTGTTTAAAGCATTAAAATGCCTTAAACATTAATACAATCCTGAATAGTTGGAGTCTATGAAGTTCCACTTGTGTAAACTAGCTTTGCTTCCTACTTTATGGTAATTCTGAGCAAACGGGAAATATAGACCACTCAGTGAGTATATAATTTTGTATTTTGGCCATTGACTCAACTTTCTGTTTCTTGTTTTTCAGAATTTGTACAAATGATGACAGCAAAGTGAAGATACTGTACAGAATGTGTTAAATTTCTTGTACAAAATTGTTTATTTGCCTTTTCTTTGTTTGTAACTTATCTGTAAAAGGTTTCCCCTACTGTCAAAAAAATATGCATATATAGTCATTAGGATTTCATTCCTCCCTGTTTTCTTCCCTTACCTTACTGTCATTGTCCTGAAACCTTATTTTAGAAAATTGATCAAGTAACATGTTGCATGTGGCTTACTCTGGATATATCTAAGCCCTTCTGCACATCTAAACTTAGATGGAGTTGGTCAAATGAGGGAACATCTGGGTTATGCCTTTTTTAAGTAGTTTTCTTTTAGGAACTGTCAGCATGTTGTTGTTGAAGTGTGGAGTTGTAACTCTGCGTGGACTATGGACAGTCAACAATATGTACTTAAAAGTTGCACTATTGCAAAACGGGTGTATTATCCAGGTACTCGTACACTATTTTTTTGTACTGCTGGTCTTGTACCAGAAACATTTTCTTTTATTGTTACTTGCTTTTTAAACTTTGTTTTAGCCACTTAAAGAAAATCTGCTTATGGCACAATTTGCCTCAATCCATTCCAAGTTGTATATTTGTTTTCCAATAAAAAATTACAATTTACCGAACTGTTGCTCTGAATCTGAGTCATTTAATTAACTGTTGATTACTGTTATCTGTTTTGTCCATAATGACTTCAGCCAGGCAATGACATTTAAAAAAGAAAAAAAATACAGTCCATAGTAGGTTTGGAAGAACCACTGTTTTCACCTAATCTCTAACTTCATTCATTGTGCTTTTATACTTTTTATATTGGCAGACAGACTACTTCTTGAGCAGAGTGTCTACAGCCATATTTGCCTTAATTTACTTTCTGTAGTGTTTCTTGAATTTAGACTCTTTGGAGGTGGTCATTTTATGCCTTCCTAATATCTGGAAAGACAGGCGTGTGCCCTAATACCTTGCTAACTTTCATCTGAGCTGGCTTCCAGATCCTTCTGATCTTACCTCATAAGTCACTTGAATTATAGGTGGGAACTACCTTTCCTGATTTCATTGTGCTTTTTATTTCAAGTAAGAATTTTCAGTTGTTTGTCTACCTGCTACATGTTTTACAAAAAAAAACAACAAAATTAGGTTGACAGTGGCTAAGCTTTAATTTTTGCTTGTTTGTACTATTGTTTCCTGTATAAGCTGCTCAAAGGTGTTTATTGGGGTTTTTGTTATTCTATCTTTTAAATACTTAATGAAAGATTCCGTAGCAAACCAGAGCCAAGATTAAGACATTGACTATAGTGTTACCTGCTTATTATAGCCCACAAGGGTTTGAATTTCCCAGAGGGCAATTAATTATTTGGCAAGTTACTGGCCCCACCTCTTAGGTAGAAAAAGGAAAGAAAACAGGCATTTTCTAATGGAAATATGTAATTATGTTAGGCAGGGGTGACCAATTAGGAAGAGTTTCTTGCAGCACTTGGAGCAAGCCTAGGGCCTTAAAAATTATGAGCATGACCTGTAAAGCTTCATCCCCAGCCCCTCAGTTAAATAGAAAGTTTGGATTGTCACTGCTGAAGCTACTCTCTTAAGTAGCTGTTAGGAATTTTAAAGGAGTCATGTTACTGGCTTGTGCATGCACACAAGCATGAACATGTTAATATTTGGGCTTGAACTCTAGGATGGTGCTCTCCCAGTTGAGCCACAGCTCTGCTTCTGCCTTCTTAGTAGCTAATTGGAGATAAAGTCTCAGATTTTCTGCTGGGCTGGCTCTGAACTTAGTCTCCTAAGTAGCTATGATTCTAAGCATGAGCTACCTGTGTCCACCTACATGCTTTTCTTAAATGTTAAAATCTGAACTTTTCCAATCTTTACTGCAACAGTACCAATCACAACTATGTGTGTTACCTTGCTTCAGTATTTTAAACCTGTAAAATGGTTCTTATTTGTTCAACTGCTTTCTAACTTTGGGTCTTGGTAAAACATTGAGTGAAATGAAGCCATAACAGCATATTTTCCCATTTGTATAGTTGTTCGCTTACAGGGGTGTACAGTTGGAATTGTACAGTTGTGTTCTTCCAGTTTCAATTATTTGAGGTTTGTAATATGTGGTAACAAGGTTTGGATGACAAGGGTGAGGAATAGAAGGAGAAAACGTGCTGGACTCTTGGCCTGTCTTCTTTCTTTTCCACTGATGAGATCAAGCCCCAGGACTGTGAACATAAGGCAAGTGATCTATCGCTGAGTTTTATCCCCATCTGCTTGTTTTTTTGTTTTTTGTTTTTTGCCAGTCCTGGGGCTTGAACTCAAGGCCTGGGCTCTGTCCTTGAGCTTCTTTTGTTGAAGGCTAGCACTCTTTATTACTTGAGCCACAGTGCCACTTCCAGCTTTTTCTGTTTACATGGTACTGAGGAATTGAATCCTGGGCTTCATGCATGCAAGGCAAGCACTCTACCACTAAGCTATATTACTAGCCCTGCTTGCATGTTAATTAGTAATTTATATTGTAATCTTCATGAAAGCCACAAAGTACATATTATTCTTGGTTTTATAAGAAATAAAACAACTGCTCATAATGAGCTGGGTTCAAAACTCATTACTAATCTAGAATAATCATGTCTGAACCTAAGACTGATATTAAAATGTCACCTTCAAGTTGGGGTCCAGAAGTTCATGGCCTATAATACAACTAGTCAGGAGGCTGAAATCTGAAGATCTTGGTTCGAAGCCAGTCAGGGCAGATAAATCTAAGATACTAGCAAAAAACTGGAAATGAAGGTGTGGCTTAAATGGTAGACTGTCTTTAGTGAACAGAACCTTAGAGCTCTAGGCCTTGAATTCAAGCCCCAGTACCAGTACACACAAAAATTACCTTCAGCCGGGCGCTGGTGGCTCACGCCTGTATTCCTAGCTACTCAGGAGGTTGAGATCTGAGGATCGCGGTTCAAAGCCAGCCCAGGCAAGAGAGACTGTGAGACTCCTATCTTCAATAAACCACCAGAAAACCGGAAGTGGCGCTGTAGCTCAAGTGGTAGAGCGCTCACCTTGAGCTGAAGAGCTGAGGGATAGCGCCCAAGCCCAGAGTTCAAGCCCCACGACCGAACCAAAAAAAAAAAAATTACCTTCAAATATTGACCATGTTGGGGCTAGAAGGATGGTTCAGTGGTAAAGTGCTTGCCTCGCATGCATGAGGCTCTCAGCACCACATAAGCAGAAAAAGCAGGAGTGCCGTGGTAGAAGTGGTAGAGTGCTATCCTTGAGCTGAAGAGCTGAGGGACAGCGCCCAGACCCAGAGTTTAAGCCCTGCAACCAACCAATAAAAATTGAGCATGTTATGAGTTTTACTACTGGAACTTTTTTTTCAGGTGCCAGTACTGGGGCTTGAACTCAGGGATTGGGAGCTGTCCCTTACTTTTTTTGCTCAAGGCTGGCACTCTACTACCACTTAAGTCCATAGCTCCACTTCTGGCTTTTTGGTAGTTAGAGATAAGATTACAGACTTCCCTGACAGGGCTAGCTTCAAACTGTGAGCCTAAGGTCTCTGCTTCCTCGGAGTAGGATTACAAGGGAGAGCCACTGTGCACACGCATGTGTGTGTGTGTGTGTGTGTGTGTGTGTAGTTGTCATAGGGCTTAAACTCAGGACCTGAGTGCTGATCTCTTTTCCTCAAGGCTAATGCTTTACTTTGAGCCACAGCTCCATGCCCAGTTTTCTGGTGGTGGTTAATTGGAGTTGAGTCTCACTGATGGTCTTGCCCAGGTTGGCTTTGAACCAGGATCTGAGGAGCTAGGATTACAGGAGTGAACCACCAGCATCCAGCTTCTGTGAATTTTTTTAAGAGTAAAAGATCTGAGCCATTAGTGGGCTAAAATAACATGTAGTCTTGTGTATCAAAGGAGAAATTCATCTTAAAAAGTATGTTACTCTTAAAACAAGTGATAATGTAGAAGACAGTATTTTCTTAGAACATTTTGTTTATCCTGCATGCTTAATCTGTTTTACGAGTAAAGTCCTTGAAGCCTGACCTGTGTTACTATTTTTGAGATAAGCTATTTTCTCATCTAGATGTCCCTTTCACTTTAACACCTTGTACTGGTTTCTGGACTTGTGTGTACCTTTCATCTTCATTTAGTGTCTAGGGACCCAGTCCCTAGTCTGCTGAGCCAGTTTTATAGGTCTGGCCAAAATGAGAAAGTGAAATGAGCCACAAGGATGGACTTGATTAGTCTACATTTATGAAAACTCATGTTTGTATTCTCTAAACCATGTAATTTTAGTTCATTTTAAACTTGGTGCTTAGTCCTTTTTTGTAAGTGAATTTAGGGCCCAAGTAGTTTGAGATAAATTTTCTAGTCTCTTGCTTTACCAAAGGTCATGTTCAGATACCTAAGAGTTTTTTTTTAGAAAAGTAGAAATCACCGACCAGGAGTCAATTTGCATGCTAATGAGATTTTAATATGCATATCATCCTTTGTTAGTGAAGATAAAAATCTCACACTTTTCATGCCTAGGGCTGACTTCAAACTCCAATCCTCAGCACATCTCAGCCTCTTGAGCTAGGATTACAGGTGTGTGCCACCTGCACCCAGTTCCATAATAGCATTTTTATTGTTGTATAGATTCTGCCCTCATTCTTGTTTCCCTCCTCCCTTGTCTGCCAGAACTTCAACTTTCAACACTGACTGCACTTGCTGTGATGTGCTGTGCTCCTTTCCTTGTCTATAGAGTAATAAAGTCATGCCTGCTCACATGGAATCAGTTATAAACTTAAAAGCTCTCACTTCCTTTCTCCCTTAGAATATCCTATGCTGCCCTAAATATGTCTCATTTCTAGTGTCTCAACACGCTAGCCCTTCCAAATAAATGTTATTCTTTTTTGACCCCTTAGAAAATTTCAAGGTCAGCTATTATGACCCAAAGGACCCTGTACCTATCTTAATTGCACTCGTTTACACAAAGCATTTCTCACCTAATTTTAAACACCTGAAACATGGGATTTTCATTTTTTTCTATCTGTAAGTAAAGGCAAAGAATGGATTATAGTAGTACCCTTCAAAAGATGATATGCATATTAAAATCTCAAAGAAAAGGGGGGGCTCCTGGTGCAGGGGCATCTGAACTGTGTCAGAGAATCTTGCAAGTCATCAATGTGCAGAAGAAAAAGCTGATAAAGGGCTGGGAAGGTGGCTCAGTGGTAGAGAGCTTCCTTTGCATGCATGAGGCCCTGGGTTTGATTCCTCAGCACCACATAAGCAGAAAAAGCAGAAGTGGTGTTGTGGCTCAAGTGGTAGAATGCTAGCCTTGAGCAAAGAGGCCAGGGACAGAGTGTAGGGCCTGAGTTCAAGGACAAGAATACACAAAACCATATAATAATACTGCTCTGTCATAACGGTGTGTGTGTGTGTGTGTGTGTGTGTGTGTGTGTGTGTGTGTGTTGGCAGGTAAGTTTGTGAGACTAAAATTTGTATTATCTTTAGGAGTTGCTATTTAACAAAGCAGTATATGACAGACATCTCCAATTAACCAGCAGAAAGCCCAAGTGGAAATGTGGCTCAAGAGTACCAGCCTTGAGCAAAAAAATCCAAGCAAGTGTGGAAGTCCCAAAGTTCAAATCCCAGTAAGGGCACACACATACACATGCGCACACACATGGAACTTATCTTAAGAGACTTAAAAAAGATTCTAGGATGAAAAGAGGCCAATGTGAAAACAGGTAATCTGTGACTTCACAGCTGGCCAAACCTGTCCAGTGCCCACTTCAGAAGTGAGACCACAATTCTTTTGGGAGGACAAATGGGGAGGAAGGCAGACTTCTGCCTTAAAGCCAAGCATGATTCGAAGCAGGCTCCCAGTCTCAGGCGTGGGGTTGGGAGGAAGCTTGGATACCCTCAAGTCCCCCTACAAACCGGCCTTGAACCAATAACCGTTGACTCCGAAGCTCAGCCCGGGGCCTCCCTGCCCCCACTTCTGGAGACAACGTACAGGACTCTGGGCCGCTTCCTAGCAACGAAAACGCCTGAACGGCCTGGGCCTGGGAAGGGAGAAGGCTACGGCCACAATGGACCAGCCAGCCATCTCCATCACCTCTACTACAGAACTGAGAGATAATCTGATGCACGATGACTCCCTACTCAGACTGCGGGTAAGGTCATCCTCAACTATGTCCCCTCGACCTTCGTCCCTGCGCCCGCCACAGACCTTTTCCCACCACTCAATTCCAATCTCTCCTAACCTCTCATCCTAGTTTCTTTCTCTACCCTGCTTTCTTCCTACTTCTCTCCTTTCTTCCTGTCTTTATTTTATTTGATCTCTATTTCCTTTTCCTTTGTTGCCTCCCTATCCTCCCCTTCCGTCCTCCGCGCCCCTCCCCCCCTGTATTTTTCCCATTACTAATTGCTCTGGACACTGCTTCAGTGGAACTATTGGGATTATTACCCTTTCCCTCCTGGGGAGAGGGAGATGAGGTTTTCTCATTCAAACACCTTTTGTCTTTCCTCTTTAGAATGTGTAAAAGATATGAAATTGTCTTTATCTAGTTCTTAAATAAATTGGGGTGAGAAATGTTTAACCTTCTTTTGTCTGAACTGCGGTGGACGGTTACCTTGCTTTGGATTTATTCCCTGTGCTTCTCCCTGCTCCTTCCCACCCGACTTATATGCTTTGGGAACAAGTAGATACCTGTCTTGACCAGCCTGAGAAAGTTTTCTTTGTGATTGTAACATATGCCCAGAAGATTCCACATAAATTAGTAAGGAATATATGGGAGAAATTTGGACTTAGCAGTGTTGTATGAAGCTATTTTTTATACAAATACACGTATTTCATAGTAAAACTAATACCCAGCGGTGCTCAGATGCATTTCAGTTATGAGAGGAAGAACGAATGATATCAACCCTTTTTATACAGGAGTTTGTTATGTTTAATATATGCTTGCTTGAGATAACTCCTTTCAAAGTACTAATAAGCATTATAAAATGAAGTGAAAGAACTTAGTATCTTGATTCTTTTACTTATTAGAAATAGTGTAAAAGGAACAGACTAACAGCTATGTTCTGTGGACAGGAACTAAAATGTGGAATAATACATTTGTTTTGTGTGCCTATATTAAAATAAGAGCTTTCCTGGAAGTTGATGAATACCAAAATAATTGCTGCTGCATTTAGCAGATGGGGTGTAAAAAATGAAAGCTACAATTTTTTTTCCTTTGGGTCGGTCATAGGGCTTGAACTCTGGGCCTGGTGCTGTCCCTGATCTCTTCAACTCAATGTGAGCGCTCTACCACTTGAGCCACAGTGCCACTTCCAGTTTTCTTTCTTTTTTTTGGGGGGGG
>NW_012267253.1:7610276-7611721 GCF_000151885.1 Dipodomys ordii | reverse complement strand
TATGCATGCACATACGCACCTGCTGGTACTAGCACTTTCCTTAGCTTTTTAGCTCAAGGCTGGTACTCTACCATTTGAGCCACAGCTCTACTTCTGATTTTCAGGTAGTTAAGGAGATAAGAATCCCATGGACTTTTCTTGCCCCAGCTAGCTTCAAACCTCGATCCTCAGATCTCAGCCTCCTGAGTAGCTAGGATTACAGATGCAAGCCACTGGTGTTCAGTGTTAAGCTCTTTTGTTTCTTTTTAATATCTTATAGTTGTTTGTGGCAGAAGGTTCACCATCTGAATAACCTAGCTTGTCATTAATGGAGCCAGGACTTTTTCATTTTAGATATGTTGTGAATCCTTTACATGCCATCGTCATGAGGTACTGCTACCTTGGGAACTTAAGATTTCTTTATTAGAATAACAAAGAGCTGAATGTAAACATGATTAAATGGTCTGTGGTTCACTTGCGTGGAAACAATGTGGCCCTCACAGTGGCTTAGTTAGTGTGGTTTGCTTTGTTTTGTTTTGAGCTACTGCAAAACAAAAAAGTGACTGTCATATACAAATATGTCAATGCTGTAGCAAGTAAAAATGAGGATTGGAAGTTGGATAGAGAATTTATCTCAGAGGCTGGGCTAAGTTGTTCTTGTGGTTGTTATAACAATGAAATAAACGATGAGCAGCATCTTTGGTTTGATTAGGTATGTTGCTTTCTGAGACAGTCCTGTGTCATCGCTCAGATCTGAGCAGCAAGTTACTGTTATTTCCCTGGAACGAAGCTAAGAGAAGAGACATGTGATGAAATTTCTACTAGTAGTGCCTGGAAGAACTGTATCTACCAGCCTGTTGTCCACAATGGCCTTATGAATTTTCTGCCCCACCTATTTTGGGTCTGGGTTCCCAAAACAGTGTCCTACTGAATTTTGATTTACAGTTTTACATGGAAGTAGCTTAGAAGTTGCAACTCTATCCTGAAAAGTTAAAAGTTAAGTAAAGCTGGGTGTTAGTGCTCAGGCTTGTAATCGCAGATACTCAGGAGGCTGAGATTTGAGAATTCCAGTTCAAAGCCAGCTTGACAAGAAAGTCTATGAGACTCTTATCTTGACTTAGTATGCTCAAGTGGTACAGCACCACACTTAATTAAGCAACAAAAACTAAGAATGATCAGGGCCTAGTTCAAGCCCCAGTACCAGCACAGAAAGAAAAGAAAAGAAAAAAGAAAAGGGAGGGAGGGAGAAAAGGAAGGAAGGAAGGTGGGAAGGAAGGAAAGAAGGGGTGGGAGGGGGGCGGGAGGGAGGGAGGGAAAACAAAGAAACAACTATTGTTAGATCAGTAGGAGAACTGAGGTTGCAGAACAAACTTCAGTTTGCAGTGGATACCAAGAATCATAACTTTCCCAAACAAAAAAAACCCACTGGGGGCTGGGAAGGTGGCTCAGTGGTAGAGTGCTTGCCT
>NW_012267253.1:7599461-7610226 GCF_000151885.1 Dipodomys ordii | reverse complement strand
CAGCTCAAGGCTAGCGTTCTACTACTTGAGCCACAGCGCCACTTCCAGCTTTTTTCTTTTTGCTTATGTGGTGCTGAGGAATTGAACCCAGGGCCTCAGGTATGCAAGGCAAGCCCTCTACCACTGAGCCACCTTCCCAGCCCCCACTTCCAGTTTTCTAGTGCTTAATTGGAGATATAAGTGCCATGGACTTTCCTGCCCATGGTGGCTTTGAACTGTGATCCTCAGATCTCAGCCTGAGTAGCTAGTATTACAGGCATGAGCCACCAGCAAGTTACAATTTTTTGAGCATTGTTGTAGGTAGTCTTACTACTATACAAAATAATGGGTTTTATTATGATACTTGGTATGTATGTATGTATGCACCATTCCTGGGGCTTGAATTCAGGGTCTGGTGCTATCCCTGAGCTTTTATGGTAGTTAATGTAGATAAGAGTCTCACAAACTTTCCTGCCTGGCCTGGCTTTGAATCATGATCCTCAGATACCAGCCTCCTGAGTAGCTAGGATGATGGGCATGAGCCACCAACACTTGGGTATTATGATACTTGTAAACATATGATCAAATACTTTTAAACTTTGATCAAATTTATGACTTTCTTCAGTTAAGTAGCAAAGAGGTTTCAATTCAACATATCAATTTATGAGTACAATGCATCTTAATGTCACCCTCCATCATTTTCTTTTGTTTGTTTGGGGTCTTGTCGTGTGTCCCAGGTTGCTTCAAGTTCCCAAGTGTTGAGATTATAGGCCTGAACTGTGCCCACCTTTTTTTTTTTAATATGCTGGATTTGAACTTGGGACCTCCTTGTACTTGCTAGGCAGGTACTACTTGAGCCATTTGCGGAGGAGATGTATGTGAGGGTTGAGCAATTCACCCAGTGCACTTAACTACTCAATAAGGGAGCTATGGCCCAAACTCAACTTTTACTATCCAAGAACATCAAGTTTTATTTCACCTAGTATCCTTACAACACTGATGTGAGAATATTTATTACTCTAATTTCACCAAAAAGAGTTTAGATACTTAAAAGAATTTATGGTCATAAAATATGAAAAAGAAAATATAGGCAACATTTATCATATAGCTTTCATTTTAACAATTTATCCATTTGCAGGCATTAACTTCTTTTAGAAAACATTTTATAAGTTATATTTCATTTCAAGGGATCGCCTTTCAAATAACTAAGCATATTTTATGTTTGTTGATAGAAACCAACTCGGAGAAGATCATCTTATGAAAGAGAAGGATGGTGGAGAATGACCTTAAAAGTGTGTATATTTCAGTCTTATTCAAATTATTTTTATTACCATTAAGATTTTAGTGTTTTGCTGTTTGTCAGTAACAACAATAAGAAAACAATGGTCGTTTCTACATGAACCATGAAATGAGTGTCATTTTATACTTATAAATTTTAGTATTAGTGTATGAAAGAAATTAGTTTTTTATTCTTTATTTTGGGAGGTGTTTTGGAGGGTTTGAACTCAGTACCTCATGCTTATTCAGATTTCTTGCTAGGCTAGTTCTCTGTTTACCATTTACACCATGTCTCTAGCCCTGCTGTTTACTGATTATTTTGGAAATGGAGTCTCTTGACTTTTCTGCCTTCTATCTTCAAGATGTTAGTCTCCCAAACAGCTAAGATTACAGGCATAAGCCGTTGACTTATGCCTGTAATACTAGTTACTTGGGAGGCTGAGATCTAAAGGTAGAGGTTTACAGACAAACAGATTCTTACCTCCAATTAACCAGCAAAAAGCTAGAACTGGAAGCATGACTCAAGTACTAGAGTGCCAGCTGGGAGAGAGTAAGTCAAGAGCTCAAGGCCCTGAGTCTGAGCCCTAGTACTGACATTAAACAAACAAACAAACAAAAACATAAAATCACTTCTTTGACTAAACCATCATATGCTCTGCCAGTTCACCCTGAGCCTCATGGTATTTATTAGTTTTCAGCTTGCTGTTTAAAGGCTAGTTTGAAACTTACCTATTAAGCAGAAGTAGAGCAGCTTTTAACCAAGAAACCATCATAACAGATATCACCTACAGGCCTGGAATCAAAGCTGGTCAAATCTGAATCATAAATATAAGTATAGCCTTAAAGTTACCTTTTAAAAAGTTAGCCTGTAACTATAGTTCCTTTTTTGTTTGTTTTTGATAATTTAGCAGTTGTTTCATAAAGGAGGTAATCACAATTATTCTGAAATAATTGTTCTGTCGAGAGTGTTTATAATACTAGATAGAATTTCATTAAACTTGGAAACAAAGAGAAATGCTACTTCAGAATGAGCCTGTCAAAAACAATTCTTTGGGAAAAGTTGCAAGTTGACACATTTTAAAACAGATCCAATTTTCCACAGAATACTCCTATACCTGGTACTTACCACTTGAAAACTTTTATTGAGGAATCTCTGTTAAATCCTGTGACAACAACATACAGTTTTAAAAATGAAGGAAGAAAAAGGCCACCTCTTGTACAAAGAAATGATCCAATACTTATTGATGTTCCACATTACAAGCCTCCTGACTTCCTAGAGCTGTTAAAGAAGCAGATGGCCTCGTACTCATTCAAGGACAAGCCTCGGCCAAGCCCTAGTACCCTTGTTTACAAAGATAAGGTAAAGTGCTGTTAACAAATTGGGTTTTGTGAGCCAAGCACTGGTGGCTCACACTTGTAATCATAGCTACTCTGAAGGCTGAGATCTGAGGATTACGATTCAAAGCCAGCTGGGGCAGGAAAGTCCATGAGACTCTTTTCTCCAATTAACCGCCAGAAAACTAGAAGTGGAGCTGTGGCCTTGAGCCTTGAGCAAAACAGCTCAGGGACAGCACCCAGACTCTGAGTTCAAGCCCCCTTACCACCAACAAATTACAGAATATAGATTTTACCCCACTCCAGTGGAAAACCTCATTTCCTATAGAAGTCAAATTGAACTACCTACCTTGCAAATGTGTCCAGTGAGAGTCTTCCTATGAAATTGCCTTTTTTTTTTTTGCCGGTTGTGGGGGCCTGAACTCTGGGCCTGGGTGCTGTCCCTTGGCTCTTCAGCTCAAGGCTAGCGCTCTACCACTTGAGCCATAGTGCCACTTCCGGCTTTTTCTGCTTATGTGGTGCTGAGGAATCGAACCCAGGGCCTCATGCATGCAAAGCAAGCGCTCTACCACTGAGCCACCTTCCCAGCCCCTGAAATTGCCTTTTTTTAACAAAAATATTTTTATTTTTTAGTAGTTGCACAAAGAAGTTGTCATCCAAAAGCAGTTTATGAATACAATGAGTCTTGATCACTGTCACCCCTTTTGACATTCTTACCCATCCTTCCCAACCTGCCCTTTCCCTTGCTCTTATTAATTTTGTAGGATATGCATTGAGTTATTGATTGCCTTCTCCCCACTTTCTTCTCTTCATTTGACATGAAGTTGTCTTATCCCAACGAGAATGCTTGGAGAATAATCTGTCCCTCTGGGGTGACTCTTGGGCCATGCTCTGCTTCTTCAAGTAGTTGATGTGGTCAACCAGCTTCTGTTATGGAGAACACTCTGCTTCTTGGTTAAACATCCATGGATATAACTACCTACTCCAGGGAAGCTTTAAAAACATTTTTTCTTGGCTGGTGGGGTGAGGGGTGACTACCCAGTGGTGCAACATGTATTTCTTGTGCAGGAAACGCTTGAGTACATCCTGGCACTAAAAACAACATGTTTATTTTCCCTTGTAGAAATGAGCCTGTGGTCACAGAAGGGTCAGATTCTGCTCTCAGCTGCATCAGTGTATTCATGGACTGATCATACAAACATAGCTCATAGCCCTGGGCTAGGTTCCATGGAGGGAAGATAGATTTTTTTTTTTTAATAATACTGGTGTTGCACTAGGGCCTTGCACTTGCTAGGCAGGTGCCCTGCCACTTGAGCTATGCTTATGCCTAAGCTGACCTCAAATAATTTTCCCTTGTGCATAATGACAGGGGTGGGCCACCATGCCCAACTTTTGCTTGTTGAGGAGGAGGTCCGACAAACTCTTTATATAGACTGGCCTCAAACCACTATCCTGTTCTCTGCTTCTGGAAGTATAGGCATGAGATGAGCTTTTGTTCTCAGCTTTTTCTTTTTTTTTTAGGTGGGCAATACCACTTGAGAAGAAGTCTTTATTGGGACCTGATGTTATAATACCAGGGATCAACAGGATTGTATCTCCCAGCTGCTCCTTGACCTGGAAATATTTAAGTTAGCAATACCAAACAAAATATAAATATCAAGTGTTGAGATAAATAATAGAGCAGGAAATGCTAAGGGAGAATGCACTGCAGGCTGGACTGAAAGGCTATAAAGCTCCTCAGATTAAGTAGGGCTTAGCTGGACCTTAAATAATATTCATGCCTTTTATGAGGCTCTTAATATTTACTATGGGCTTGCACAAGTACATTTAGCTTCTTTCTTAAGTATGCTGAACTAAGTCGAAGAGTGCTTATCTTTATCTTCCATGCCAGAAAACTGAAGCAAATAGAGACCAGGTAGCATGTTCTAGGATCTATAGCTAATTCGGGCTTCTGAGTACAACTGAGGCACTCCTTCCAGTGTGTTGGCACCTCCCACCTTGAGTGGTAGGTGTAATTGCACCTTTGCACAGGTGTAATTGAAAGGACATGGCAGGAGTTGTGGCTTCTGGTTCAAGGGACAGGGTTGTGACTTCGACTTTGTTACTTGGGACTTTGTTCATTCGTTTCAATTCTCTATGCCTTAATAATCCCCAAATGGAGAGAAGCTAAGAACAGTATCAATAATTTCATCACAATGTTCTTTTGATGAAAGGAATGTCCTTTTGAGAAAGGAATACATGGCTACTGGAAGTTAAGATGTAGCCCTGTGTGGTAGCACATACCTGTAATCCAGTGTTCAGAATCCTCCTGCCTCTGAGGCAGGAGAATTCCAAGTTCCAGGCCTGACTCAAATAACAACAACAACAACAAAAACCCCATAGTGTTGCAAAGGTGGACACTTCCAGCCGGATGAACAGATACACCTAACTGGTAGCCCTTTCCTCTTGCCTTGTAAATTATATCTGTGAAGCAGAACAGAATGACCGATAGGACATGCTTACTGGGGAAATCGTACTCTGTTCATTTCAACAGTGTTTGAATGCAAATGCTACATTGAAACTGGGTTTTTTTATGACCAGTTATCAGATAACCAGGCTACATGTACAATTGTTTCTGCCATCTCATATGTAAAGCCATTCTTTCATGTTCTCTTCTTCCTGTATTTTTCTTCTTACACTCTTGAGTCTTAATTTCAGCCCTCTATAATATTTTTTAAAAATTGTTATTATAAAGGTGTTGTACAGTTACATAAATCAAGGAAAAAGTACATTTCTTTTTGGGCAATGTTACCTCTTCCCTCACTCCCAGTTTATTTTTAGCACATAAATCTTTCTATTGTTTTGACTTTCTTGAATCATGAAAATGCATTACTTACATAAAACACAATTTATTCAAATGATTCAAGTGGGAACATTTCTCTAGGTGTATATATTTTTGATTATTGGGGAATAGCTTTCACTAATTCATAAGAAACATCCTTTCTTATCCTATCATAACTAGCATAACATAAAATTGCTATTGAAATCTCATGTTATACTATATTTGCATAAAGCAATTGTTCTTTTCTCCTCTTTTTAAAATTAACTTTCTTCTTTTTAAAATTTTATTACGTAGGGCTGGGAAGGTGGCTCAGTGGTAGAGCGCTTGCCTTGCATGCCTGAGGCCCTGGGTTCGATTCCTCAGCACCACATAAGCAAAAAGAAAAAAGCCAGAAGTGGCACTGTGGCTCAAGTGGTAGAGCGCTAGCCTTGAGCTGAAGAGCTGAGGGACAGCGCCCAGGCCCAGAGTTAAGGCCCCACGACTGGACCCCCAAAAAACAACAACAACAAAACAACAACAAAAACAACAACAAAGAAAAGACTCTTGTTTTCATTTCCTGGAGTTCATTTCGATCAATATTATTTTGGTATTATGCCTCCATGTTTCTCTCCTGAGTATCCTCTTTGGTCTCACTGTGTGTGAATGCCTAGAGACCTGTACAGGTCATTGTGTCCCAGTGCATTTTAGATCTAGCTCCCACATATGAGAGAAAACATGTGCCTTTTGCCTTTCTAAGCTTCATTTACCTCACTTAACATGATTTGTTCTAGATCCATCCATTTCCCTGCGAATGACATAATATTCTTTCTAATGGCTGTGGAAAATTCCATTGTGTACAGGTACCACATGTTTTTGGTCCCTTCATCTATTGTAGGACATCTAGGCTGTTTCTACAGCTTGGCTATTGTGAATAATGCAGCGATGAACATGGGTATGCCAAGTGGCTTGAGATGTGCTGGGTAGATGCCCAGGATTGCTATGGTTGGGTCATAAGGAAGATCTATGTTTAGTTTTTTGAGGAACCTCCAGACTGTTGTCCAGATTCCTTTAGCTTTTTATTCAAGCTGGTACTCTACCATTTGAGCCACAGCTCTACCTCTGCTTTTTTCCTGATCAACCAGACATAAGAGTCCCATAGACTTACTTTCCTGGTCTGGCTTCAAATCATGCTCCTCAGATCTCAGTCTCCTGACTAGTAGGATTATAGGATTAAACCACTGGCACCCAGCTTTCAGTTTTCTTCTTTCTCTTTCTGTGTATGTGAAGGTGTGTGAGAGAGACAGACTGACGGAGACAGAGAATGAGCATTCATGAACAGTTTAAAGCAATTTTCATGTAACCATTCAAAAATCAAAAAAGTAGGACATCTTTGCTAGTCCTCAAGTAAGATCCTTGTTTAAAATATGTTTCTGGGCTGGGAATGTGGCTTAGTGGTAGAGTGCTTGCCTAGCATGCATGAGGCCCCAGGTTCAATTCCTTAGTACCACATAAACAGCAAACACCAGAAGTGGTGCTGTGGCTCAAGTAGTAGAGTACTAGCCTTGAGTGAAAAAGCTCAAGGACAGTGCCCAGGCCCTGAGTTTGAGCTCCAGGACAAGCACAAATAAATAAATAAATAAAAAGGTATAAAATATGCTTCTGTGGTATGAGACAAAAATGCATTTGTTATGTCAAGTGGGCAATTAACAAGGTTCAGGTGCATCAGGACTATGTGTGGACTTCATTATAGAATTTGTTTTTACTCGTTGCACTGTGTTCACAAAATGTGACCTTGGCCATCAAAATTGCATACTGACATGGGAAAGCTAGGCAGGAAGAAATGGACCAGCTGAGTTTCCTTGAGGCAGGTAGCACTAGATGAGGATGCTGTGTTCTCAACAAAGGCAGCACTGCTTCTTAAAGTCTGGTGTGAAAATACCAGGAGTGGAGGGAGACTGTCCCTTCAGGAAGCAGCCTGGTTGGATTGTATAGTATACACACAACACAGGAATGATTCTCCTGTCTTCCTACCAGCTCCCAACTCCCTCTGGCTTCTCCTGCCTCTGGGCCAACAAAGGACAACAGAGCCAGCCAGATAGTTGGTAGCAAGCTCCAAGAGGAGCAGAGGCTCTTCCTTCTTGGAAGTCTTCCCCTTCTTAACAGCCTCCCTCAAATTTAACCTTTTATTTCTTTTTCTATTTTCTTTTCACTACTGGGGATTGAATTTAGGGTCTTGTAGTTGCTAGAAAGTCTCCCTTCCACCTAATCTTTTTGCTTTTAGTTTGTTTTCTAGCTAGGGACTTTTGCCCCCAGCTGGCCTCCAACTTTGATCCTCTTACCTCTGCCTCCTGAATAGCTGGGATTACAGATGTAAAGCACAATGCCCAGTCTGTTTCTGAGATAGTCTTGCTAAATTTTTCCCAGGCTGTCTTCAATCTGTGATGATCCTATCTCTGCTTTCTCTTGATTGCCTTTAGACCACTCATTATTTAGATAACCTCTTTCTACTCCCCATATTTTCCCATCTGTTTTTGAGAAAATCTCAATGCTGTTGTATATTTTATTTTATTTTTGTGCCAGTCCTGGGGCTTGAACTCAGGGTCTGTCCTTAAACAACTTCTTCTTAAAAAAATACGGTCATGGGGCCTGAATTGTGAGCCTGGACACTGTCCCTCAGATCTTCAGCTCAAGGCTAGCACTCTATCACTTGAGCCACAGCCCCACTTCTGGCTTTTTTGATAGTTAATTGGAGATGAGTTTTATGGATTTTCCTGCCAGGAGTTGGCTTTGAATTAAGATCCTCAGATCTCTGCCTCCTGAGTAGCTCGGGTTATAGGTATCCCTGGCACAAGCACAATCCTTTCTGTTAGAATTCTTCCTGTGCCTGCTGGATATGGACCATGACTGTCACCACTGTGTTTCCTACTACTGGCCTTGTGCCATACTCCAGGGCAGGTGACAATGGTCCAATCAACTTGTTGATCTACTACATTCAGAATGTGATCAACTAGGCACAGTTTTCCCACGGAGCATCTCAGGCATTTTGTCTAAAACTCAAAGGGAATAAATGATGTAACATTATGCAACATTATTTGGCCATACAATCAAGGATTATGAATGATAAGTGATACAGTGAGTTTATGAACTGATCTATCATTATGTCCTTGTTCCTTCTGCGCAGTCCCTTGAGCTTTCCCCGGGACAATATGAGGTACTTCCTCTGCCGGTTCCCAAGCACTCTTCCAGGTAAGTTTGTATTGCTTAAGTTATTTTTCAGTCTTTTCACTCATGCCTTTCTACTGGTCCTTATAGTTTTTGTTTTTGTTTATTTGTCCATTGTAGGTCTTGAACTCAGGGCCTAGGTGCTATCCCTGAGCTCTTTTGTTCAAGGCTAGCACTCTACTATTGTGAGCCACTTCAGGCTTTCTGGTGGTTTGTTGGAGGTATGAGTCCTGCCTGGGCTGGCTTTGAACCAGGATCTTCAGATTTCAACCTTCTGAGTAGACAGGATTACAGGCATGAGCCACCAGTGCCTGGCTACTTACAGCTTTTAAAGATCATTTGTGTCCCTCCTATCCAGATTGAAGTACTTAAGGGATACTTTGACAAATATTTTTCCTTTAAAAAACAGATTTAGAAATATTTTTCCTTTTATTTTTAATATAGGAGCTTTGTCTTTCGTTCTACAGTTCAAAGATTCCCACCAAACTACTTCACTCCTGTAAGTATATATAGACAGCTATTCTTGATGAGTCTGGTGTTTAAAATATACAATGGTTCCTTTTAATATATTAACTTTTTATCATAGTAAGCTATAAATGATTAATGCAATTGATATTAGATATGCTTAAAGTATATCTGAAGACATACTAGGAATTTCAATGTAAATAACCCATTCATGACAGGTTATAGAACATATCTGTCTCATTAACTTTTTGGTAAGTTCAAAGTATATAATGTACAATATAACTATTGCTTATAACAACACACTGGTACTGTTGAGAATCATCCAGAAAATAAACTAAATGTTCTTACACAAAAATAGTACTAATTCTAGCTAATCAGGAGACTGAGGTCTGAAGATCAAAGTTCAAAGCCATCCCAGGCAAACAAATCCAAAAGTCTCTTATCTCCAATTAAACAGCAAAAGTTGGAAGTAGAGCTGTGGCTCAAGTGGTAGAATACTAGCCTTGAACCAAAAAGCCAAATTAAAACGTGAGGCCCTGTGTTCAAGCCCCAGTGCCAGCACCAAAAACAAAAAAATTCAAACATATGGGACTGGGAAGGTGGCTCAGTGGTAGAGCGCGTGCCTTGTAAGCATGAGGCCCTGGGTTCGATTCCTCAGCACCACATAAGCAGAAAAAACAAAACAAAGTAAATCAATTTGTGGATACCTTTCATCTTGCTTACTCCACTTTGAGAAGATCCACCTAAATTAGTGAGTTACAATACAGAAATATTCACCGATGCAAAGATATCACCAAAGGATTATTTATAGCAATAGTTACAATTCATTTATCAGTAGGAAGGAAGTCATCTTTAAAGAATGTTACACATCCATTGAAAGGAATATTTTGTTTCCCTTTATGTAATCCTTTTAAAATTATAAGTTCACCCAAAACCTTTATGACATATACTATGATATATCATAATATTCACACTGATCCATGTATTATCTATTGACTTATACTTGATACATATGATTAAAATAATGTAAGAGCCAGGAGCTGGTGGTTCATGCCTGGTTTTCTACCTACTCAGGAGGCTGAGATCTAAGGATCATTGTTTGAAGCCAGCTCTGGGAGGAAAGTCCATAAGACTCTCCAATAAATTACTAAAAAGTTGAAGTGGAGTTATGGCTCAAGTGGTAAAATGTAGCCTTGAGCACAAAAGCTCAAGCCCCAGGATCAGCACACAGGCATGCACACAATGTGTGTGTGTGTGTGTGTGCACACACACACACATACATACACATATACACTAATAAAAATAAAATAATGTAAGGAAGGTCACATGTATTAAAAAATAGAAAATGGACCAAAATTGCCAGGGTTTAAACTCAGGACCTTGCCTTCTTACTTCTTGCTCACTGCTGGTGCTTTACTACTTGAGCCATGCCTCTAGTCTGGCATTTTGCTGGTTAGTTGGAAACAGAATTTCTGCAAGGGCTGGCTTTGAGCCATTTGATCTTCACATCTTTGCTTCCTAATCAGCTGGGGTGATAGGCATGAGACACCAGAGCCTGATTCCAATGTGCCTTCTTTTGGTCGGTTGTGGGGCCTGAACTCTGGGTGCTGTCCCTCAGTTCTTCAGCTCAAGACTAGTGCTCTACCACTTCAGCCACAGCACCACTCCTGGCCTTTTCTGCTAATA
>NW_012267253.1:7548594-7598856 GCF_000151885.1 Dipodomys ordii | reverse complement strand
TGTCTGTCTGTCTGTCTGTCATGGGGCTTAATCTCAGGGCCTATATATTGTCTGTGAGCTTTTCACTTTTTCTCAGAGTTAGCACTCTACCACTTTTGGGTCACAGCTTCATGTGTGGTTTTCAGGTGGTTAACTGGAGATGAGCCTCATGGGGGCTTGGGAAGGTGGCTCAATGGTAGAGTGCTTGCCTAGTATGCATGAAACCCCAGGTTTGATTCCTTTGTACCCCATAAACAGAAAAAGCCAGAAGTAGTGCTGTGGCTCAAGTGGTAGAGTGCTAACCTTGAGCAAAAGAAGCTCAGGGACAGTGACCAGGCCCTGAGTCAAGCCCCCAGGACTAGGGAAAAAAAGAGTCTAATGGACTTTCTTGCCCAAGCTGGCTTTGAACCACAATCTTCAGATCTCAGCCTCATAAGTAGCTAGGATTACAGGTGTGAGCCACCAATGACCGGCTTACGAAATATTTGTAAAAAATATTTTGAGAAATATTTGAAGTTGTTTGTTTGTTTTTTAAACCTGATAGCGCCATAAAGAAAAAGGGAAGGCAGTAGAGAAACAAGAAAGAGTCAATACATATACAAATGATCGTTATGTGATTTGTGTTTTGTTCACATTTAATAGAAGAGTCCTCAAAAGAGTGATACAAACTGTGGCTACACTATGCCTTAATGCTACCATAGAGAAGAATGCTAATTCAGCACAGCTGTTTTTGCATTTAAGGAATTAGTTCAATTAAAAACTAAGCTGACAGTTTGATATTCCACAGGGAGCAGAAAATAATTAATAAACCTGGTCAGAGTGAATAAAGCAGAAAATTGATTTTTGCCTGAATGGAATCTGGAAATTAAGATGATTAAAGTAGGTCCCAGTTTCAATTTTCCTCAAAGACAAGTTTCACTTATAGGTAACATTTTTGGAAAATGTAACATTTCAAATATAGCTATAGGTATACTAGGAGTTTTTAGAAAAATATCTCTTCTGATAATTTTCTTAATGAGAAATAATCAAGCCAGGTGCTGTCTTACCTGTAATTGTAGCTGCTCAGGAGGCTGAGACCTGAGGATCAAGGTTCAAAGCTAGTCAAGGCAAGGAAGTCTGTGAGATTTTTTTTTCTCCAATTAACTACCCAAAAGCTAGAAGTACAGCTATGGCTCAAGTGGTAGAGCTCTAGCCTTGAGCACAAAAGCTAAGGAACAGTGCCCAGGCCCTGAGTTCAAGTCCTAGGACTCTCTCTCTCTCTTTCTCTCTCTCTCTCTCTCTCTCTCTCACACACACACACACACACACACACAAAATCTATGCAGCTTTTGCAATGGCATTATCAGTAGTCATATTTTGCTGTCCAGCTGTGAGTATGAAGCATTTGCTAAGCTTCTTTCTTATAATAGTATCTTGGCTGGGAACAGGGGGGAAAAGGATGAAATAAGACTTTTCCATTGCAAGTGACAGAAACTCTTCCCAAATTAGCTTTAGCAAAAAATAAAAATGTAAAGATGGGTTAGTGACTTAGTCTGTTTTCTGTTGCTATAACTAAATACCACAAACTTAGATAAGTTTTCCTCCTCTTCTTCCTCTTTTTCTCCCTCTTTCTCCTCCTCCTTTTTCCTTTCCACCCCTTCCTCTTCTACTTTTCCTTCTCCTATCCCTCCCCACTTCTCCTCCCTGACCCTCCTTCCCCCCCCCACCTTTGCCAGTACAGGAGATTGAACTGGACCTCTCATTCAGCTTATTTGGTTGGCTAATACTGTACCACTTAAATTCTGCTTCCAGCTTTTTTTTTTTTCCATTCATAGTGCCAAAGGCTGCTAAGTTTAAGGTTAGGTGGTTCCCTCAGTAAGATTGTCGCTGGTGTGGCCTCTTTGCTGCTCTCATGTGGCCTGGGCATTACAGGGGGAGAGCATCCTAGCTCAGGGTGTCTGCCTCAGTCTCACTGGGTTAGGATCCCACCCTGATGGCCTCATTTAATCTTAATCACCTTCCAAAGGCCCTACCTCCTAATATCACAGTCAGATTAAGTTTCTACTCTCTTAATACCTCACAGTGAGAATTAAATCTCAACACCAGTTTCAAAGAGGTCAAGCGTTCAAACCATAGCAAGAGGCATTCATTGGGTGCACCTAACCATAACACATTTGGGTGCTGTTTTCCTGCATCCTTTGAAACTCTCCCCAAGCCCTATATACATCTTGCCTGCTCAGCCAGGTGAATGTAAAAAAGGCAATTAGGATCATCTGACTGTCCCTGGACCAGTCCCTAGGACTAGGAGGTTTTCCAGTCAGACTGGATCAGTTGCCCATCTTATATGTATGTAGTGGAGCAACAGGCTCTACCCTTACCTAATCCAAGGGAATAGGGAGGGGATATTGGAGACAAAACAACAGACATCCATGACTTGACTAAAGCAAGAGGACATTATTTTTGTACCCCTTCCTCCTGGCCTCTTCTCATTGCCAATTCATTATAAGCCCTTCCACTTGGGACCACTCCTCTTAAATGTTTTCATTATTCGATTATTACCCTTACAGAATTTTTGTCCTTATTTTTACAGCTAGTTCACAGGCATCCTGAAGTCCAAGGCCCTGTGCAGATGTTTTTAACATCTACCAGAATCCCTGGCAGAAATACCTTGCACACAGCAAGTGTCAGGATTGCAGATTGGACAACGAAGCTTTTTCTTACTAGGAGCTAACACATTCAACCCAGCAGCAGTCCCTAGACCCCAGGACAGTCATGGTTCAGAACGTTAAATGGGGAAAGAGACTTCCTGCTGTTAACTTGCATTCACAGTGAGCTAGTTTAGCTACCACTAATCATTGGGTGTTTTTGTCTTTTCTAATTAAATCAGCATGGGCCAGTTGTTATATTTATTTATTTATTTTTGCAGCACAGCAGATATGTCCCAGCAGAGTTCAAACAAATACACCCCCTTCACTTACCCCCATCAAGGCTTGCCCTTAATCTTCTGAATCTCCACCTTCTGAGTAGCTAGAGTTGCGCCACTGGCACCTGGCTTGTGTACCTATTTATTTTTAAGTTTGTGTCTTCCACTTACTAACTGGGGATGGCTTTTATGTCTTTAAAAACTATTTTTACAGACATAACAGTGGCTGGCTAGGTAGAAAAATCAGTTTATTTCACCAGGTACACATCATTTCTCATTTACTTCCAATCTTTCACTTTTGGACATGGTGTTACAGTGAATATCTATTGCTAAGTATTTGTGCACATTGCTTCTTAGGATGAATGTCTAAAAGTAGAATGGCTCAAAATAATAAATATATGGTGGTTTTCACCCACCTTGAAAGCTAGTGATGTAGCCCAGTGTCAAAGTACTTGCCTAGCATGCATGAATTCATATGTTTATTTCTGATTCATATGTTTAGTTGTGAAAGACAAATAAAGCCTTAAAATATATCAAACATTAGTATAAACTTGAAAAAAAAATGTTCTACAGCGTGAAGGCCCGGGACCAGGTGAATATAACTTAAAAATACCTTCAGCAAGCTTCATTACATCTTCTTTTCGATCCAAGGTACCACGATTCTTGCCCAGCTGTTCTGTAAGTATTCTGAAAGAAGTGGCGTAGGTGTAGGTCCTATAACTCCACCTCCTGTGGGTGGGCGAGGCAAGGTGAGGAAACTCATATGGTGTGTCAAGGCAGCTCCAGTGTCTAGAAGTCCTTGGTTAGCTTCAGACTCAGGGTGACCCAAGGCTTTGAAAACTGGCTGGATCATGAGTCAGTAGAAGACAGATATTGCAAGAATTGCCTTTGCTATTCTGACCTGGCTGCTTTGAGTAGACACCGTTCACGGATTGAGGTGAGCATGCTTGCATAGCTGCCTCCAGCCATTCAGAACTGCTATTCCTCATGTAGATGTGTGATTTCTGGGAACCCACGGAATCAAGTGGAACCATTAACGCATGAGCAAGCATCACACCCAGGACTCAGGAAAGCACACAGAAGGCAGCAAGAGGCTCAAGTCCACAGAGATTTACAAACAAGATAGGCTCTTCTGGGGGGATATAGTGCCTCAAAAGCTCCAAGAAGACCAAAAACGATGATAAAGTAGTACCTCTTAAAAGTTTTTTTTTTTTTTCCATCTTAGAGCTTGAATTCAGGGCCGAGGTGTTGTCCCTGAGCCTCTTAATGCTTAAGGCTAGCACTCTACCCACTTGAGTTACAACACCACTTCTGGCTTTTTCTGAGTAGTTTATTAGAAATAAGAGTCTCATGGACTTTACTGGCTGGGCTGGCTTTGAACTGTGATCCTCATATCTCAGCCTCCTGAGTAGCTAGGATTACAAGAGTGAGCCACCGGTGCCTGGCTTAAAATATTTTTAAGACAGGCATTACAGGTATGCCCTAAATACCTGTAATTCCAGGTACATGGGAGGCAGAGATAGGAGGATTATGTGCCAAAGCAAGACTCTTTTTTTTTTTCTTTGCCGGTCATGGGGCCTGAACTCTGAGTCTGGGCGCTGTCCCTCAGCTCTTCAGCTCAAGGCTAGCGCTCTACCACTGGAGCCACAGTGCCAGTTCCGGCTTTTTCTACTTATGTGGTGCTAAGGAATCGAACCCAGGGCCTCATGCTTGCAAGGCATGCACTCTACCGCTGAGCTACCTTCCCAGCCCCTAATGCAAGACCCTTATCTGGAAACAAAACAAAACAAAAAAACTTAAGTGAAAAGGGTTGACAAGGCATAGTTCAAGAGGCAGAGCACTTGCCTAGCAAGTGTGAGGCCCTGAGTTCCAACCTAGTATGGTCAAAAAGGGAAAGAAATAAAAAGTTTTTTTGATGCCAATAGACTTTTAATATCCACAACTTCATACTTTCAGTCTGCATCCAGTCTGAAAGATGCTGAGACTCAGTGATCTGTGGACTCATTTGAGGTAGTTAGGGGAAAAAAGATACAAATTTTGCCTGTAAGAAAATGTGCTCTCATCAGGAGTCAAGAATGTGGAAAAATGGGGCTGGGAAGGTGGCTCAGTGGTAGAGCGCTTGCCTTGCATGCATGAGGCCCTGGGTTCGATTCCTCAGCACCACATATGCAAAAAGAAAAAAGCTGGAAGTGGCGCTGTGGCTCAAGTGGTAGAGTGCTAGCCTTGAGCTGAAGAGCTGAGGGACAGAGTCCAGGCCCAGAGTTCAGGCCCCACGACCGGACCCAAAAAAACAAAAAAAGAACGTGGAAAGAGAATTGGGGGCAGTGGGTAGTTAAGGGCTCATGTGGAGCCCCAGGCCATGGCTCTCAGAATCTCTGCTCCAGAGCATCTGGACTGCAGAGTTGAGATCATGGGATCTGTATGTGATGGAGCACTGTGAAGGTCCAGGCTGGTAAAACTGGAGGCAGACTGATAACAAAAAGCCCAAGGATCCTCACACCTTAGTGACACCACACCTTAACGACACCACTGCCATGAAGAAACAGATGCTTGCCAAAGCCCACAGGACTGAGCATTCTTAGGAAGACTGCATGGTACTAACCAAACTTCCAGGAAACTGAGCAAGATGCCAAAAAGTGCATTATTAAATTTGTAAGCATCCATCAAGGATGACCTGGTGTTTGGGGTTGCTGCTCTTATAGGAAATTTTCATGGCAGCCAAGGACAAACCAGAAAGGTCACTTGGTGACCAGAAAATTGGGATTAGGAGGTTGAGCTGGATGTTCTTAAGATGACCACGACCACACCCAAACAAGCAGCCTCTAGGCCCTTTAAGCCTCCTTTTCCGTGGGCTGGCCCTCCAAGACTGTTACATCTTCAATAATAGCATTAATACAGTCTTCTACTTCCTTTGACACGTGGCCAGGACTTGATTAGATTTCCAGGCTACTCCTTTGCTTTTGGCAAGCCAAACATCCTGTGTTTAAAGCAGCTTTTGCAGGCAGTGATGACGTCTGCCCAGGCTGACTGCTCTGCTCCACTGGGTAACAGTTTCTTCTGTCTCCTGCAGAGACAGCAAGTCAAGGTAGAGCAGACACGATCAGTAACCAGAATAGCCGATAACAATGTGTGGAAGGCTGTGGCTGACCTGGGAGAGTACTGTGTATTGTGAGCCTGACACTGTCATTAACAGACATGCACTCTTCCTTGATTGGGGGATGCATTCAGCCATTGGTAGGGAGGCTAGGGCTTGAACCCAGGCCTGCCACACTCTGAAACCCTTGTCTTTGACCAAACTCCTTTGGCTTTAGGCCAGGTGCTGGTGAATCATGACTATAATCCTAGCCATTCAGGAGGCTGAAAATTTAGGATTGTGATTTGAAGCCAGCCCAGGCAGGAAACTCTGTGAGGGTCTTATCTCCAGTTAACCAGTAAAATGCTGGAAGTGGAGCTATGACTCAATTAGTAGAACATGAGCCTTGAGAAAAAAAAAGAAAAAGAAAATAAGGCCAGGGCAGTGCCCAGGCCCTGAGTCCAAGCCCAGTACCAGCACCAAAAATTAAATAAATAAAAACAAAAATAAAAAAGCCTTTTTTTTGGGGGGGGGTCCGGTCATGGGGCCTGAACTCAGAGTCTGGGCGCTGTCCCTCAGCTCTTCAGCTCAAGGCTAGCGCTCTACCACTTGAGCCACAGCGCCACTTCCGGCTTTTTTCTTTTTGCTTATGTGGAGCTGAGGAATCGAACCCAGGGCCTCAGTCATGCAAGGCACGCGCTCTACCACTGAGCCACCTTCCCAGCCCCTAAAAAGGCCTTCTAAGTGTAAAGAATGCATATGTGCCTACCGCATAGGCATAAGAAATGGTGATGTCACTCTGTGATGAGGTGACAAGAACATCTATACTTTATTGCTCCAGAGAGAAGCTTTGTTTAAATAATCCACACCCTATTCTGTTCAAACTTTTCAGCTAAATGAAAGCATAACATTTAAATGTGACTCCTTTGAGAATGCTTCTGACCCTGGTATCCACAGACTGGTCTGAGAAATACATCCCCTGCCACACTGGGTCAGGGACAGGAGTAGGGCAGGGGCTGGGCTGGGTGTCAGTTCAGCTTTGGAGAGCTGCCAGAAGCAGGATTGGATCTCTGCAGCCACTTGCTGCTGGGTCAGCTGGAGGCGGAGGGCATATTTGGGAGGGAGCGGCTTGTGGGAGAAAGTAAGCTGTGGGGGTGGCCTTCTCCAGAGGTGCCTTGGATTTTGGCGTCATTATCTCACTGGTCTCTGTTTCTATTTCAGAGAACCCCAGGCCCAGGAGCCTACACAGCTTCCGATCAGTTCCCCAAACAGTCCCCAACCATAGCCAAAATGGGCCTAGAACACGGCCTCTTCTTCAACAACACAATTGGTTTATAAAATAAAACCACGTTGGTATTAAGCTACTTGGGAGTTTTAGTAAGTTCTTTTGTTTAGAATGTTATTTTGTCTGTTCCTTAGGGGATAGTTGACCATAGAAACACAATCGATTGGGTGACCATCTTGCCCACTTTTGTGGAATAGGCCCAGCATAATTACTAGTTAACCTTCAAAAGTGTCCTGGTTTGAGCAATCAGTCTGCTTGTTTTCTTGAGTTTGTCTGAGTGACGGGGCCCAGGCTGCCCCTGCAGCAGCACTGATAGCCGCTGTGCCCAGGCTATCCACTATGTGGCCTTGGTTTCTCCAGTTCTATGATCAGGTCCCCATGAATACTTTGTTGGGTCATCGGCATTAAAGTAGGGTCATGTGGGGCTTGACAGGACTCCCAAGAACAGTATGGATTCAATCTGATGAGTACAGTTACCTGCCAAATAACGTTCTGGTCAGTGACAGACTGTATACAACAGTGTTCCCTGAAGAATAAGATGGAGCAGAAATCCCCCCACTGTCTAGTGAGGAGCTAGCTTGTGATAACAAGCCTGCTGCACTGCCAGTCTTGTGCAAGTATGGCATATACAGCTTGGCAATATTCACATACAACTCGGTTTATCCCTCCCCCCGCCCCCTGCTCTCCTTTTTTCCTTTTTGTTTTTAAATAAGTTTTTTTTTGTGTGTGTGAAAATACTGTACAGAGGGGTTACAATCACACGAGCAAGGTAATGAGTGCATTTCTTGTCATGCATTGAAGTCAGGGCCTTACACTAGGCTGGTGCTCTACCACTTGAGCCATGCCTCCAATTCAGCTTTTGGCTAGTTATTCTGGAGATGGAGTCCAGTGAGCTAGTCTGCCTGGACTGTCCTCAAATCTTGATCTTCCAGGTTTCAGCCTCCTGAGTTGCTAGAATTATAAGATGGGAGCCACTGGCACGTAGCTTAGTATATGTGTGTCTTATTCTATGTCTTCCCCCTCCCCTCCTGCCATCTACCAGGTACTTTGAACTTCGGTGTGTGTATGTGTGTAATTAGAGTGTCTGCCTTCTTACTAAGTTCATTGTAAAGTCAGTCTGTTACACTAGCAGCCAGCATGCCTGCTGATTCACTGTGTCTCTTGAAAAGCATCATTTTCTCTTGTCCTGATTTAATCTCATTGTGTTTATGCTTAAGCATAAACTATATGGTGTGTATATACACTAGATCACCTATACTATATAGATTTGTGTTTGTACATATTAACAAAACCTGTGATCATTTATCTCCACTGTTAAATGCACAGGACTGAAGTTCTCATTTCTAGTCAATGAAAATATCATTTCTAAGCCTGGTGCTGGTGGCTCACGCCTGTAATCCTAGCTACTCAGGAAGCTGAGATCTGAGAATCACGCTTCAAAGACAGCCCCGGAGTGACAATGTGGTCAGACACCTTGTAGTCATATATTGTTTTGTAGAATGGGAACTTCTTTGTACAATTAAAGATTTAAAAAAAAAAAAAAAGCCTGGGCAGGTAAGTCCGTGAGACTCATCTCTAATTAATCACCAGAAAACCAAAAGTGGAGCTCTGGCTCAAAGTGGGAGAGCACTAACCTTGAGAAGAAAAGCTCAGGGAGAGTGCCCAGGCCCTGAGTTCAAGCCCCATGACTAGGGGATGGGGATGAGGGGGGGAAGGCTGAAGGGTGGGTGCGTGGGTATTGCTGGAGAGAAGCCTGTGAGGGCTGTCAGGAGGCTGCACAATGGAAGTCCTTTTCCATCCACGAGCATCAGTAGGCAGCTAAGGTGCACGGAAGCAGGGCTCAGCAGAGGTGGAGAGCCCAGAGTTGGCAATGAGTAACTTTAACTAATTAAAATAATTAACTAATAAAACACTCATATTGTGTTAAATTTAAAAGGCAAAAAAACCGTCTCTTCTCTAGACTTATAAACACTTATTAACATGAGTCCTGAGGCAGGAAGGAATTGCTATTGCTGTTTCCCAGAATTAACTCACCTTAGAGGAAGAATCTCCCATGCATTCCTGCACAGCAGGAAGCACTCAGGTAAGTCAGCCCTGTGTGTGTGTGTGTGTGTGTGTGTGTGTGCGTGCGCGCGCGCGCGCGCGCGGCGCGCACATGTGCATAAGTAGGACCAAGCAGACACTCTAAAGAATCAGCTGTTCATTGCCTGTGATTCCAGCTACTTGGAAGTGCAGAAATTGTGTATGAAGCCAATTGGGGACAAAGGGTAGTAGCCTCGAGATCCTGTCTCAAAACCAAACATTCCCCTCCCCCCCCATAGCCTCATTTCAGGCAGGGGTGTGGCTCACTGGACAAGATAATGCTGACAAGAATAACATCTCTGAGGAAGCAGTCAGCTAGCAGGGAAAAGAGATGAACAGCAATGAATTGCTCACTCATTGAGCATTTACTATGTGCCAGGCATTGCTGTGGCCACTCCAGGTGTTATACTTAACAACCTTCATAATCATAACCCACAGAACAGGGACCTTTTATAGATATGTTACAGATATTTTATGTAATATATTTTATAGAAATGTTAACTTGCTCAGTCACACAGCCAGCAGGTCCCCTTATCTCTTGTTACTTTAGTGGGTTCTCAGTTCTTTACAATTCAAAGCACCTGAGGAAAATTTTAAAGGACAGCAGAAACTTTCCAGGCAGGGCCGTGCGAGCTGCCCCCAGGATCCTTGGCTTGGCAGCACAGAGCTACTCCCACGGGTGCTCAAGCATCAGAAGCCTGTGACTGGGTTATCATTAAGAGCTGGCAGCCCGGGCTGGAGGCTATCTCCGGCCAAGAACTATTTGTGCAATGACATCAGACTTGTGGGGGTGGGGTGGCAATACAACAATGAGCACTTTGGTACCCAAAGGGGGCTTGGGTGGCAGCGGCTGAGATTCCATTGGTGCTTGTGCCTGCAGACCAAGACTATGCTGGTAGACACAAGTGGAAGCCACGTCCTGGAAAGTGGTGGGTGGGATCTGGAAAGGTAGACGATAGGGAAGTCCCAAGTCTTGTTCCCAGACTCAAGCTGGCACCTGCGCTCTGCTGAGGGCTGGTGTAAGCACAGGAAATGCCTGGGCTCTGGAGGGCTCTACTACTCGACTTTCTGACATCTGCCGAGGAAAGTCAGCTTGGCAAAACTTTCCTCAGAAACAGGAAGGCTGAGCCATCCCATCTCCTCCATCCTTTTTATTTTGGGGTGCCACTGCTAGGGCTTGAACTCAGGGCCTGGGTACTGTACCTTAGCTCTCTGGCTCAAGACTAGTGATTGAGGGAGTGCCACTTACGCCACAACTCCACTTCTCATTGTTTGCTGGTTTAATTGGAGATGAGTCTCGTGGACTTTCCTACCTGAGCCGGCACAGGAATGAGCCACTAGTGTTGGTTCCTCTTTTCCACTCTTTTTCCCCAGACACTATACTCTGTTCTCCACTCTGTGGCCTTTAATTCTCTGAGGTCCATAAACTGGAAGGCTAGGATGTGTGTGACAAATAACTAGATAACAAATAGTCACTACATTTGTATACAACAAAAGAAGACAGTAAAAAAAAAAAAAAGCTGAATTCTAAAAGCTCTGTGAAAAGCTTGGCTGGTCAGGACCTGTGGAGACAGGGCATTGAGGGTGCCCAGCCCCACGGGCCAGGGGACCAGTCCTGAGTTTGTAAAAAGAGCTGCAGAGCATTAGTCTTCAAAGTACAAGGGCTAAAGCCCTGGGGATGCAGGTAAACTCCCAGAATTTGCATTAAAAAAAAAAAAAAAAAAGGTTCTGGCCAGGCAATGGTGACTCTCGCCTGTAATCTTAGCTACTTAGGAGGCTGAGATTTGAACACTGTAATTTGAAAGCCAGCCTGTGCAGGAAAATCCAGGAAACTTTTATCTCCAAGGAACCAGGTAAAATCCAGAAATGAAGGGCTGGGAAGATGGCTCAGTGGTAGAGCGCAAGCCTTGCATGCCTGAGGCCCTGGGTTCGATTCTTCAGCACCATATAAGCAAAAAGAAAAAAGCCAGAAGTGGCGCTGTGGCTCAAGTGGTAGAGCGCTAGCCTTGAGCTGAAGAGCTGAGGGACAGCGGCCAGGCCCAGAGTTCAGGCCCCACAACTGGACCAAAAAAAAAAACAGAAATGAAGGTTTGGCAAATGGTCGAAAAGGGGGAGGTAAGTGAAAAAGCTAAGGGATAGATAGCACTCAGGCCCCAAGTTCAAGCCGTCTAACCAGCACACACAAAAGCAAAACAACAAACATGTAACTTTATATTATTTAAAAAATTTGGGGGACAGGAGGTATGGCTCAAGTATAATGTCTGCCTAGCAAGCACAAGACCCTGAGTTCAAACTCCAATACCATTAAAAGAAAAAAAAAAACATTGGTGCATGTTTTCTGTAAGACATAGTGTACTGGTGTGAACATGTGGCCTCTCCATTCAGATGTCTGCTAAAGGCTTCTCAGCAGAGGGGACTCATCTGGACATAGTGTGAACTGATCCCCAGTCCTGGTGGTGGTCCCTCACAGCTGACAAGGCCAGTCCCTACTATGCAGATAGGAGCCTCTCCCGGCCTTTCATCTGGTCTTCCTTTCAGCAGGAGACTCAGGCCCACTTAAAGGACAGACCAGAGGCCATAACAGCCTTGCCTAGACCCCTTTGTTTCTTCTTACTACCTCCAAGACGCAGCTCTGATCTCCGCATGTTCCCCAGCTGAGAGCCAGACCCTTATTCCCAGCCCACCTACACCTCCCTCCTCCCACTGTGCTTCGAGCATGATACATCTCTCCAGAACCAGCTCAGGGCGGCTTCTCGGGGCTGAGGCTGTGAGTGGGCAGAATGAACACACTGCTTCAGACACACACTTTTATTCAGTCTGCACAGCCACTGTTGGCAGCTCAGCTCAGCTCTCTGTGGTGGAATGTTTAAAGAATGCACTGGGTGCCTTTCCGACCAAAATCTGACCACAGACACTTTGGGCACCCCAAGGCTTGCTTAGTCTTTTTCTAACAGAAAAAAAAATAGATCTCTATCAAATATATATATATATATATATTTATATATACCCATACACTTGGATAGAGACACTTCAACCAAGAGGCAAAGGATCACATGTCCTCTGTGGTTCCTTTTGGTTTGGTACCGTGGCCAGGAGGCGCGAGCTATCTGGAGACAGCTGGGGCGTGCAGTGTGGAGCCAGCGTGGCATGGAGCAGGGCTCCATCAGCCCCCACCGGCATGGGAAGCTGAGGCATGCCCTCACCCCACAAGGAGAGGCCTTGCCAAGGCCCTAACACCCCGCCTCCGGCAGACAGGGCATGGCATGGCCAAAAGGAGGGAGCAGCCTCAGTCTCCTCAGGTCTTTAACCACAGTCCCTGTGGGGGGACCCAAATGGCCAGTGAGGCTGGGGCTGCTCAGGAAAGCCAAGATAAAAACTGAGCTGTGGATATGGTATTCTAAGGACAGCAGTCCTGGAGACCACCTCCACACAGGGACCAGCATCATAGGGAAAGGCCTGAAGGCCCACAGTGGCTCGGCCCCGGTAGAAATGGCTGGCTCGGAGCCAGAGCCCATCCTGAGAGCCGCTGGCTTAAGGCTCGTGGGCACTACTTGGCCTGGGATTCAGTGTGTCTGGCCAGACACACAGAAAGGGGAAAAAAAAGTAAAAGCCAAGTGACATCCTGAGACAAAGGGGCTATGCTGGGCATTGTCTGCTGACAGCCTGCAGGAACCCAGGGTCTGTCTTCTGGGTGGTGCTTGCAGTCTTGGTCTGTGACTACCCTGGGCGTGGGCGGGGCTCCGGAACGGCCAGGCAGCAGCATTTCGGGGGCTGGGATGTTGAAGTACAGCCATGAGGATCCCCCTGCCCAGGCTTCAGGAGCAACCAGTCCTTACTAATCTGCAAAGTCACTTAAGATTCAAGCTAAGGCCCCAAGGACGGAATCCAGGAAAAGCCTGATGTAGCCAGAGGACAAAGGCAGGGGAAGCACATGGGGCTCATCTCTGGTACAGAATGGAAACTGAAGTTTGTCCGAAGCTAGGAAATGTGGGAGTCCTGATGGAGGCTTGGGCTTGGGGGCCATGGTGCACAGACAAAGAAGGCAGAGGAAACACGGCCTCTGCCCCTCCCCAACGCCACGGTCCCAGGAACACGGGATGCCTTGGATGTAACGCTTGTCCATCCGGCTCCCGATGAGCAGCACCAGGGCCCAGCTGGCCCTTGAGGGGAAGGATGGGTGGGGGGTAAGAAGAAGCGGAGCTGAGGCTAACAGAAGTGTTTGCTAGAGATGTATTCCTGGGGGCTCTGCACTTGCGTGCCGCTGTCCCTCCCTGACCCCTGTTCCCTGCTGCCTTCTTGTTGCCATCCCTGTCCCTGCTGGGAGGCCCTGTCTGCACCCATGTAGCTCAGAGCTCTCTGGGGATGATGGAGAAGGGGAGCACGGGGCTGCTGGACTCCAGCTCCAGTGCTGTGAGGAAGCAGTCAATGGCAGCCTCATTCTGGCCCTGAGCCTGCAGAACCTCACCCAGGCCCTGCCATGCTTCGTGGCAGGTGCTCTGTCTTTCGACAGCGTCTCGAAGAACCTTCTGGGCTAGGCTCTTGTGGCCCAGCTGACTCAGCATCAAACCCTGCAAACCAAGCACAGGACAGGGTTAGTGAGGGCCTCCTCGCCAGGGGGAAAGGGGAGGAAACACAGGAGAAGCTTGTTTGCTGGCCACCAGCTGAGAACTCTGGGGGGTCTTGCTCGGGCACTGACAAGTCCCCATGCCCCATATCCATGCAAACCTGTTTCCGCGCAGCCTTCCTATTTGCTGCAGAAGCTGTTCCTCTTAACCCCAAGGGACAAGGCTTCAAGTCAGGACTTGGCTTTGAATTATCCTAGCTGGGAGATCCTGGGCAATCACAGCCCTCTAGTCCTCAGCTTCCTCTGCACATGATGGTATTATAGAATCCTCCTCTAGAGCTGTGCTGAGGAAATGAATCAGTAGGTGAAGGACAGTGGAGAGGACCTAGTGGGAGAGAGGTCCCAGTGAAAAGCCCCTGCTGCCTGCAGCCTGGAGCTGCCCCTCATCCTAGGGCCTGAGCACTGCATCCCCACGTACCCAGCCCAGCCTGGCAGATGAGGGTCATGGGAGGGAGTGACATGGCCAGGGTAAGAGGTAGTGGCTAGGTGAGAAAGTTGGATGGGCTCAGGGTTGAAAGGCCCTGGGATCAGGAGCAGGCAGGAAGTGCAACCCTGAAGTTTGAGATAGGAGAAGTGACAGAAACTATTAAGGGGGGGGGGAGGGCGCTGGGAAGTAAAACAGGGACTCTGTACCAATCCTCCCACCCATACTGGGGAAGGAGCTGGGGACTGAAGCAGGCCTCAGTTCCCAGAAAGTCTGCTTTGTACCTTTCCCACCAATCTTTGTTCCAGCTTCAAAGGCAGAACAAGATGGCAGAGCAGGAGGGCTCTCCTTTTTTTCTAAGACAAGAGGTAAAGTTCCAACAGTGACTACCAGGGCAGGCAGAGATAGGGGAGAGGGGAGCAGCCAGGGTGGGGGGTGGGGAGCTGCCTTCTGGAGTCCCCTCTCTGCTGCCCGCCTACTGATGGCCATGTACATTTTTAGCTGGATCATTTTCCTCCTCTCTTAAATCCCCAGAGCTAGGCCTTTGGTTGCTATGGAGATGCACCAGGAAAGATGTGCATGCCTGATTTCATAAAGTTCTCCGAGATCTTGGAACATGACCAATTAGGCGAGAGAGAAAGATGGCGCTCAGGAAGCCTAGGAAAAGCTTATCTCTAGAGGTGCTGGCTGGAGATCCGGTGGCCAGGGGGTGGAGGAGAAGAGGAACTGTACTCATGGCAGCCTCACTTGACCTTGGGCAAGGCCACACCCAAGGACCACAAGCGGCTGTGGAGTGGGGGCGGGAAGGGGGGATGGGAGGGAGAGGGAAGGGTGGAGCATTGGGCAGGGGCCTGACTGGCCAGATGCAAGCAGCGCTGAGTCAGGGCTGTCTGGGATCAGGGGCAATGTCTGCCTGGCCAGCAGGGATCCAGGCCAAGCTTATTCTGCCCACATGGCCTGAGCCAGACCCTGTGCACATCACAGTGGAACAGGGCCCACAGGGAGGAGGGAATGAAGGCTGGCAGATGGCTGCCAGGCACTGAAATTAAGCACCAAAAATGGAAGGTTTGAGGCCGTGAGGGCTGCCCAAAAGGAGCAACAGAGGACAGAGGAGGGCCAGCAGGGCTTCCAGAGAGGGCTGGCCCAGAGTGGCCTCTCCACTCAGCTGCTTTTATGGGGCCTCCATGCACATGACACTTTGTTGGAAGGAAGAATTCCACTGCTGAGACTAAGTTTGAAAGCCCCTGATCCTGTGGGTGTTTGGGAAGGGTCCAGATGTATGTGCAGGCTGAACTCTGTGTGTGTGTGTGTGTGTGTGTGACTGTTACCGCGGAAGGTTTGTAGTGACCCCTGAGCATGCCTACATAGTGTAAAAAGCCCAGGACTTGGCAGCCAGATACTGTGGATGGACTGAAATGCCAACTCTGCCCCTGGTAAGTACTGTGGCCATGGCAAATGGCTGACTTCTGAGCTGTGGTGTCCCTATCTGTAAACCGGGCATGGGGACAGACTTTCCTTGTAAGGCCTGTAAGTTCAGGCCTTGTAAGGCCTGGACTTGAAAACCTGTACCCATGGCCATGGGGAGACAGATGGTAAATGGGCAGTGTCTTCAGGATAAACTAAGGGTCTTTTGGGACGGGGAGTACTGTTGGCTCTAACTCCAGGGTGCTGACCTTAGAATCTGAAAGGAGACACCAGGCCAGGCCAGGGTCAGGCTGGGGCCCAGAGGCTCAGGACTGTAACAGGATCTGCAGCCACCTGCCCCGGACACCAGCAGCCTTCATGTTTGGTAGCAACTTGGAGCTGTTTGCTGCCTGACAACTGGGTAGGCCCCAACTCTCAAGATGCAAGGTCTCACCTGCTCTGCCCTCAGTCTGGTACTGTACCGCAGCCCAGCACTACACTCCCAGAGCCCCACCCGCTGGAACAACAGGTCTTTAGGGATATGGCAGAACTGGTGTCTCAAGGTCCCCGCTGGATCTTTCCTGTCCTTTATCTGCCTCAGAGAGGCTCTCAAGTTTAGGTCCTCCCTTTGGCTGTCTACCCACGGGGATCAGATAGCTGTGTGTAAACTGTCGACCGCCACTGAGCACTGAACCTAGGCTGATCCCAGCCTCCGATACAGTTTTAGGGGAGGGATCAGGCTAGGAGGGAAGTACTCAGAACTTTCATCTTCAACTTTCGGCTCCCTGCCTGGATCTCAGGGGAGGGGCACTTGGCCCCATTGATCTGTCTAGATGACAGCCCTTTACCCATACAACTTCCTAGAGTTTTACTTGGCTACTGTAAGGCTATTGTGTCCCATCTTTGCCCTGTGCCTCAGGCTGAGAAGAATCGGGCTCCTGACTCCTGCCTGCGTTTCTGTTCTCCACAGTGCAGCAGTTCATTGTTTCGTGGGAAGGTCCTGGACATGGCCATTGCTTCCTGACCTAGACGTGCCTACCTGGATGTTCTCCAAGGAGCGTACTTAGCAAGTCCTGCTTCTTAGGAGCAGCGAGGTGGACAGTGAGAGACCCAAGGCCCACTGAGGCCTGGTCCTCCAGTCTGTCTAGAGACTCCCTGTCAGGAGCAAGGTTCTGCAGGAGGGACAGAGTGTGGTAATGGCTCTAGTGTGGGTGGGGAGGAAGGGTCCTGCTATCTCTTTTTTTTTACACTTGCTACTGCGATTGCACCCCACCAACTCAGCACCTTACAATGTCCCCCAAGCAGGCAGGACATGATGGCAGGAGCATCTTTTGGAAGTTCTGCCCTGGGAAGCAGTGCTAGCGGTAGGCCAGCTGTGGGCCAAGCTGCATGTTCCCCACCCCTGCCCTCAAGTATTTATAGAAGTTATTTTGGGAATTTTCTTTCTGAGCTCAAGGCGCATTCCTGGGATTCTGTAACAGTCTTTCGAGCTGGGAAGTAGGGAATCAGCTGGAGGCCGCTGGAGGCCACTGGAGCCTTCTGGTCCCTGGAGTCCCTGTTTAGGAACACAGGAAGATCCTCCTCCACTCATCCTGGAGCAATGCCCATCCAGAGCTGCTCCAGGCTCTCTCAGGTGTGTCAGTCTCAACCTGTCCAACCAGACTGGGGACTGGCCCTTCACATCCACATCCTTCCTGGAGCAGGGCTGCTGTAAAGGGCGACACACAGGCAGGCCCTACTTCTCTGTTGGGAGAGGAGGCACAAATCCTTCCAGACCCACCAGACAACTGGCTAACATGTTGACCCCAGGGCTTCCTGGGCTTTCAAAGAGGCTCTTCCTTAAGCTTGCTACTCACTGGGAGCCCAGCTTAGCTAGGGTCTTCCAGCAGAGCAGGCAGCTGTGCCCAGTGGTGCCGACACCATACCTGTCCCTAGCTCTTCCTGCATCCTTGAGAAACCAGATGTTTGAGACCAAAGTTGGCCCCTTTGGCCAGACTAGAGATGTCTACCTTCAAAAGAGCAGGGTTGGGCTGAGAGGCCAAAGCATTGCTTGACTAACAGGTGCTCACATCTAGGGACTCTGAAGTCTGTGGACCACCAGGAAGTGGACTCCTTTTCCAGGTCTGGATGGGGCTGGCCTTGACTCATAATGCTGGACTAGTCAGGTTCTTGGCTGGCTGGAAGCTCTGCCCATCTAGGAGAATAGCCAGCCCTCAGGGTGAGGGCAGAAGGTTGTAGCTGGGCTTCGTGGTCCTGGTTCTAGAGGTGAGCCCTTGCAGTGGGGAATTAGAGGGGGGCCCAGTTGTAGGAGCTGCCCTCTCTGAGTAGGAAGCTGAGCCAAAAGGGAACAGGAGGGCAGTCTGGAGGAGTAGCCCATTGAACAAGGGGTTTAGCACTATACCGCTAGACACAGCAAGACAGAGTCTTTGCAACCCTTAAGATTCTGAAGCTAAATTAAGTGCTCAACTGTCACTGTGATCTGAACCAGTGCCTGTCCAAGGGTAAGGGAGGTAAGAGAGGGGCCTCTGAAACCCCAGCAAGGCTGATGTTGGGGGGTATATCTTGTAACCTCCCCCCTCCTGGGAACCTGCAGAACCCCCCACCTCCCACTTCCGCACCACACAAGGAACACACTCAGGCAGTACTGATGAGGGGTGAAGAAAGACATCACAACACAACAACCTTGCCAGGAAGTCAGAGGGCCCAGACATTCTTATCAGCTGGCTTGCCACACAGAAGCAGTATTCCACCTAGCGGAGCTACAGGGGCAGAAGGAGCCTCCAATCTCCCCTCCTGCTGCCCAGCCCCCTCAGCCCCCCTCCCCGGAAGATTTCCAGGTTCTCCCTCAGACCACCTGTCACAGGACACGAAACGGAGGAGCCCGTACAGGTGGCACATCTTGGACCCTGGAAATGCATGGTATATGCAGGTGAGGCATATAGGCTCAGGGACCGGAGACTGCTGCTCTGTCCACTGCCACCCACTGCAGCATCGGGGACCTCCAAAATGCTGAGCACTGAACTTTGCTTTTTAGCTGCTCAGGATACCATTACCATTCCTCCTTAAAGTCAACAAACAGATGGTGAGCCAGCCTGGCACAACCATAGGCCAGAGCACAGGGCCAGCAAATAAGGCCTTGCCAGAGCCTGTCACTATGGCTCTGGATTCGTCAACAATGCAAGACATGGCCAGCAACTCCCCTCTTCTCTCAAACCAAATCCCTAGGAAGCAGGCTGCTCTCTCCTTTACCTACGCACTCCCATAACCTAAAGATGGACAGGGTTGTTTCTTAGCTTTGTCACCATCCCCCAGGATTGGGGACATCAGGTGGAGAGCACTGGACAAGGATCTGTAACTAGAGTTAATGTTTTTTGCCTCTGGGACCAGGGCTATCCTGCTGGATGTCTGGAGCATGAGAAACCCAGTCTTCAGGGACTGACAGGCAGGAGAGGGTGACAAGAGGCTTGGGGGCCACAGCTATGTTCATCAGCCAAGTGAAAGATGGGTGCAAAGTTGGCACCTTGCTTTTTGGGGGCAGGTGGAGAGTAAAGAGGATGGCCACGCGGCACCAATTCACAAACTGCATCCTCGGGAATGACACTGCCAAGGTCAAAATTTGCAGAGTGCCCCTGACTGTGATGGGGGCCAGAGGAAAGCCTGCGGTCCAGTCTCCCAAACACATAACTCTCTAGCCCTCTGGGGACTTTCCCAGGGCAGGTGTCCATCCTCCTCCAAATGCCTCAACCACCTACGGCCACTAACTCAATGGCCGCTGTCTCTCATGCACACAGAACACAGAGAAACGTCTATACTCCTCTATAGCAAGGGCAAGGATGAGTCTGTTTATGACCAAAAATAGGGCCTTCTTTAGTAGAGCTGAGTGGTCACAGAGATTGACACCCTAAACTTTGCCTCTGGTATGAGGGTTATTTTGACTTGAAGGCCACTGAAAAACAGACACAAGAAAAGTCTTCTGGGACCTGGGAAGGTGGCTCAGTGGTAGAGCGCGTGCCTTGCATGCATGAGGCCCTGGGTTTGATTCCTCAGCACCACATAAGCAAAAAGAAAAAAGCTGGAAGTGGCGCTGTGGCTCAAGTGGTAGAGCGCTAGCCTTGAGCTGAAGAGCTGAGGGACAGCGCCCAGGCCCAGAGTTCAGGCCGCACGACTGGACCCAAAAAAAAGCCTTCTGTCCCCCCACTTTTTGCCTAAAAGCAAATAAATGTACGAAGTCTTCCTTCTCCCTGTGAATCAGGGAGGACAAAGGTTGCTCACAGGAGACAATTGCAGCCCATATTATGAGCCAAAGAAGGCTTTGCAGACATCTACATAGCAAACCACTAACCAGCTCTTGTCCACCATTAGCGTCCACTTGTTAGCCATCTCACAATTTGAGGCCCCTACAGACTCAATTACCTTCATTTTGTTACTTTTCTAAAATTGTGCTGCTCTGTTACGGATGTTTAAGAGGGAGCTCTGAGCCACTGCTGAGATGGACTCATTTCCCATATGCACATGAGGTACACACGTCACTACGCTGACTGCTTTGGTTTTCTGCACTGGACCTGTTATGGAGACCTGGCCAAAAATTCAGAATGGCAGGAGGAAAATTATTTTTTCCTTCTCTACTGTAGGAAACTGAGTCAAGCACATTATTTCATGGAATGCTCTAAGCTTAGCCTGGCGAATAACCTACTGTGATCTTTGCACTGTGTTCAAATGACAGTAATAGAACAGCCTCCTGGGAGGCTCTCAGTGCTGCCAGGCCATGGGTCACTTTGTCTCAGTTCTCTGGCTTGCCTAGCATCTCTTTCCTGTTGAAGGAGCTAAAGGAAAATGGGAGGTAGGACTTCCTGGAGGCTCCTTCTGGTTTTATTGTTTTGGGAGCTCATACATTTTCCTCCTTTTTAAAAAACTGTTATAAAGGAGTTACAATTACTTAAGCCAGGTAAACAGTATCTTTCTCTTTCCTTCCTTCCTTCCTTTTCCTTTCTCTTCTCTCTCTCTCTCCTTCCTTTTTTTTTTTTTTGTCAGTTGTAGGGCTTGAACTCTGGGCTTGGGTGCTGTCCTTGAGCTTTCCAGCTGAAGGCTAGTCCTCTACCACTTAAGCCAAAGCATCCCTTCTAGTTTTCTGGTGGTTTATTGAAGATAATAGTCTCAGGGACTTTCCTGCCTGGGCTGGCTTTGAACTGTGATCCTCAGATCTCAGCCTTCTGAGTAGCTAGGATCACAGGCATGAGTCACTGGCACCCAGCAACAGTCCATTTCTTTTTGGACAATGTCTCCCCTTCTCCTGAGGAGTCTTTGGATGCTCTCTGAAGAGGAGTATCTCAACCAGGGGAAATTCTGATCATTTTGAGAAGGACCCAAGATCCTCTCCTTTTTGTTTTTTGGTCAGTCCTGGGCCTTGAACTCAGGGCCTAGGTGCTGTCCCTGAACTTCTTTTGCTCAAGGCTAGCACTCTTCCACTTGAGCCACAGCACCACTTCTGGCTTTTTTTTCTGAGTAGTTCATTGGAGATGAGAGTCTCACGGACTTTTCTACCTGGGCTGGCTTCAAACTGTGATCCTCAAATCTCAGCTTCCTGAGTAGCTAGAATTACAGTTGTAAACTTACACTGGCACCCAGCTCAAGATCCTCTCCTCCTTAACTAGATTCTTCTGCCAGGATGCTAAGCCCTGGACACCACAGCTAAGGGGGGTGGGAGCTGCTTGGATGAAGGGCCAAGGTCAAAAGGCACTTTCAGGACCTGCTCCTGGGATTTGACTTCTGTGCAGAAAACATGCTCTTTTTGTGCTTGTTGATCTTCTGAAGATCTCCAAGCACTGTGACTGGTGTAGGCAGCAGCCTGCCCTGGAATAGGGCTTGATGGACCATCTCCTCTAGAAGCTTCTGTGGGCATACTGAAAACTCTTCCCAGAACAGAACTGCCAAAGAGGGGAGTCTTTTTCCTGTCTGATTTAGTGGAAAAGCCTAAGCCATACCCAGAATGGAACTAGAACCAAAGAAATCTCTCCCATTGCATCCAGGGCAGTCACGGAAGCAGCACAGGGTGAGCAGAGAACCTGTTCCTAGGTCAAAGTTTCTTTCATAAGTATCTGAAGCCTGGCTCCTTAAAGCCAAGCCTTGTACCGGCAGTAGGCTTTCTTCAGCCTCCAGTTCCACCCTACAGGCTATAGAGCCAAATCTGGCACCAGGAAAGCATACTAGGAATATCTCCACCTTCTTCCCAGACACCAGAGAGGATCACCCAGGACTTGAGGGTATTCTTCCAGCCCAGGCATAATGGTAGCTGAGATCCCAAGGAAGGGGCAATTTTCTTTCTCCTTGTGCCTATCAGAGGCTATGTGCTCATAATGCTAATGGTGGGGTTAATGTCCTCCCAAGAACCTGTCTTAGCAATGACTCCACAGTGGGGACAGTTTCCCCTTATGTTCCTTTCTCTAAATAATTCTCTAAGGATGCACTAAGCCCCAGACTGAGACAACTGATGTGTCTCTCATTCTCTATTTTCAACAACAGCAACAAAAAACCGCAGAATATTTTGTATATATACCAAGCTCTCTGACTAGTTGATGTCTTGATCATGTTTAAAAGAAGGCTTAAGATTGTATCTTTTTATTCCCAGTGCTGTGATTGATTAGTAATGTCTGTCAGTGGAGAGGGACTGGAAAACAATTGTGTGTGTTGTCTCTTGCTTTCTTCTTATTGCAGACTTCCACATGCACATCTCATTTGATTAAAACAATACAATGGCCTGGGAGCGCTGAAGATTATTATCTATTTTCAAAAGGAGCCTAGAAGTTACCCACATAAATCAGTCACCCAAGTAAATCAAGGCCAGAGTCAGGATTAGATCCCAGGCCAGTTAAGGGAAGACACACAGACTGGGGAACACTTGAGATGAACATGCCAAAATGTTCACATATCTTTGGGAAAATATGTTTAGTAAATCTTCCCTAGGACTGCAATTTGTTATTCTTTATGCGTATGTGTGGGATGTTGGCAGGAACAAACGGAGTAGAAAGGGAGTAGGCTGCCCACACAGAAGCTGACTGCCCCTCTGGTTGCTGGGAACTTTAAAAAGTGGGCAGGCCTGGCAATGCCTTGTTCCAATTTCATCAAATCAGCACGGCACCCCAGGAAGAGAAAAGGGACCATTTCAGTAACATCTGCAGGAGCCACTCTGGACAGCTATTCAGTTACCATGGAAACACACTGTTGGAAACTGCTTCCATTTCAAGAAAATAGCTACAAACAGTAATAAGCATAAATGAAAAATGGTACACTTTTACTTCAAAATTGTACTTGTTATTGGATTTTTCCAGGTTTTAGGGGCTCAGACGGCAGGCTCATATCCTTGAACGCAGTGGAAGGCAGACATCTCTGCCTGGCTCCAGGCCTAATGCCAGTCCACATCCTCCCTCCTGCTTCTATAATCAGTTTCTGGATGAGATCTCTGGCAAGGCATTTATCAGAGATGCTAATGTTTGAATTGCCAGAGAAAGAACATTTGCTGAATCCATCCAGGACAACAAAGAGTCACTGGAAGGGAGCGGGTTATGATGGTAATGGGAATGGGTTTTCTTCAACTGGGCTAAATATTCACACAGGCCTAAGCCAGCAGAACCCAGGCAATAGGAAATCTGTTTTATTCTGGGAATCTGTTTTATTCTATTTTCAAAGATTCTTGGGGTTGGAAAAGACCTTACAAAGACAATTTGGTTCAGTCCCTTCCCCAAATCAGGTTTCCATTTTCTTGGCAACATCCTTACTAGTATTAGTGATTATATCCCTGAGCTCTTCTAAGAGTTATAACTTAAAATCCAACTCAGCACACATCAGACCCCTCCTGCACTGGGGCCATTCAGCCATCTGGAGCCATTCTCCTGATTCTTCTGTGTTCTCCATGTGACAGATTTCAGTGATACCTGGGCTGGGAATGTGCCTAGGGGTAGAGTGCTTGCCTAGCATGCATGAAGCCCTGGGTTCGATTCTTCAGTACTACATAAACAAACAAAAAAAAACAGAAGTGGAGTAGTGGCTCAAGTAGTAGAGTGCTAGTAGAGTGCTAGCCTTGAGCAAAAGAAGCTTAGGGACAGTGCCCAGGCCCTAAGTTCAAGTGCCAGGACTGACAAGAAAGAAAAATTTTTTTTTCAGTGATACCCTAATGGCTGGGACTCATCAAAGGGAGGCATCTGAGGCAGAATCTAGACCAAGGCAGGGGAAGGACTTGCCAGCACGGGTTCCTAAATCATCTTCCAAAAATCACTAGCTGTAGAATACCTGCTTGGCAAATACAAGGCATTTGTCCTGCTACTGCTCTCAGGAGGTAGCTAAGAGGCAGAAGGAAAAGGTTAGCTCTAGGGTCTACTATACTATACGGTTAAAGCAATAATAATAATAATAATAAAATGCTGGATGCCTATAATCCTAGCTACTTAGGAAGCTGAGATCTGAGGATCAGGTTCAAAGCCAGCCTGGGCAGAAAAGTCCCTATGAGAGTCTTATCTCCCATTACCCCCTCAAAAACCAGAAATGGTTCTGTGGCTCATGTAAGTACATGCTAGCCTTGAGCAAAAGAGCTCAGGGACAGTGCCCAGGCCTCGAGTTCAAGCCCCAGGACTGACAAAGACAAAAAAAAAAAATCTGGACCACAGAATCTCTACTAGATCCATATGTAAAATCAAGGTTCAGAGAAGGTAGATGACTTGCCTATCATCACCCAGGTGGAGAGGGACAAGGCCAGGATGAGATCATTAACATCCTATTTCCCGACCTCCAAACCTTTCTCCAGGGAGGTCTCTGTGACGAGTACTCAAGTTCTGAATTCATGCCCTAAGACTAGGGGCTGCTGGATACTTATGCCAGTCTCAAAATGTGCTTATATCAGGTCTGACTTGACCCACCCTAAAACATTCTCATCAAGGAGAGAGAGCTCCTCTGAAATGGAGAAAGCCCTAATAGTGGGGAGTCTGAGAACACCCCAAAGGAATTGCCTAGAGTCTGGAATAGCTTCCAGAGCAAGGAAGCAAGGAGTAACAATGAAATCTCTGTGGGGCTAGAACACTTTACAGAACATTATGGCAAAAAGAAGTCACCCAAAATACCAACCAATCTCTCTATATTTCTGTCAATGTATTTCTTAACGAGAGGGGAACAACCTGTACCTACACCGCAGACAGCTGTCTCTCCAGAGAGCAGAGAGGAAGCCGCCTCTCCCAATACAGGGAACCGAGGTGGCAAGGTGCTGGCATGTGTTAGGGAGGATATAAGGGATGAGGAGGGTGAGGGATTGTGGGGTGGGAGGGCTGACTCACCAGGCTGTGCATGATGCGTACTCCTTCAGGGTTCACTGTGAGCGCTTCCTTGTATAGCTGCTTGGCCTCTTCCAAGCTGCCCTTCACCTCAGCCAGCCGACCCCGCATGTAGAGCACTGAATGAGAGGTGGGGAAGAGGCCTGCCGCCTCCTGGATGCAAAAACCTGCTTCCTTGAGGTGTTTCTGCTCCATGAACAGCTCAGCTGTGAACCAGAGGGCCAGTGGGAAGTGTGAGCAGTGGGAAGTCAGAGGTGGCCTCAGTCTGCACTGCTAAAGATGGGGAACTGGACCTATCCCACCAAGTGACAGCCCAGGATGAACTTGCTATGGTGTGCAGGATAATGTGTTCTGAGCATCTCCTCTGCGGCAGGCACTGTATTGGGTGAGAAATCCGGACCACCTCAGTCCATGCTTGCTCCAGTGCTTGGAGAACAAGTACTTTCACTACCCACTGATAGTTAGGAAGCTGAGTGCAGGGAGGTTAGGGCACTTGTCCACAGCGAGAGCATGTGATAAAGCCTGGGTTTGTCAGGCTGACTTCAGAGCCTGGTAGTGGTGACACAAGTGGTGTCCCCTGGGGCTGAGCACGTGTTCAGAGGTCTCTGACTTGTGTCCCAGTGTCCTTTCATTTCACTTGATCTTGCTGTCTGGGCAGAGAGGGTAGAAGCCTCTCAGCCTTGAATGGGAGGAACAGAGGCGTGGGATATATGGTATGGGACAGCACCGAGTGAGAACTAAATGATCACAGTGACAAAGGCAGTGACTTGCATTTATGGAGAGCTGAGCCACTCTTAATTTGCAAAATATTTTCTGTCATGAATCCTCTAGTCTTGGAGAGAGACAGGTACAGTCAGAATCCTTACCCCATCTCCACTGTGAGAAGGGGCAACTTGGGGACTAGTTTTCCCCTTGGCCTCCCTCCATAGCTGACACAAACATTTTTGGCTAGCAGGTAGGACCAGATCTGTCACAAGAGATCAGTGGGGAAAGGAGTCGTTTCTCCCCTGCCCCCACCGCCCAGGGCAGCAGCCCACAGAAATGTACATTTCAGCCACATGCTGCTCAGGCGCACACCCACAGCAGGTACTTTTAGACAGGCTGCTTGTCGGCCCCCAGCCCACTCTGCCTTCCTTTCAAAGCAGCCCCCGGGCTCAGCTGCCCCTCCCGGAGCCGGTGCCCATGCGGAAGTCACAGAAGGATGGCAACACAGATGGGGAGCGAGGGAGGCCAGCAGAATCTGGCTTGCGACTGTGCCAAGAGCTTTTCCTAGCAAGGGCTGAGAGCTGAGGTTACACCAGTTCAGATCATGTCTGGGATGGGCTAGATAACAGATAATACCAATGAAAACTTGCAGAGGGAGGTGGACAAAGGGAACCCAGGCATCCCCTCTGCTTGCCCTGATAAGCAGCAAAAGGAAGGAGGGCTAAAGCCCTGATTGCAGTACATGGCACTGCGGGAAGGGGGGTTTCTCAGCAAGAACACTGCCTGAGGTTCATTGTGCAAGCTGAGCAGCTTCTGGCTGCATCCAAAAATGTCACCAGGGGCTTTTGGAGCAAGGGTATTGTTTTTCTTATGGTGATGAGAACTTGGGGAGATCTGAGAATTAAACACAGCAGAGCCAGGTTCCCACATGGTGAGAGAGATGGACACAGGATACAGACAGGCTGACATGGAGGCTCCCAAGGCAGACAGTAGAGGGAGGTGAAGCCAGGGATGGGGGTTTTCAGTCCAGGACCTTGCGGCGGGGGTAGGGGGGTGGGTGGGTTTGGAGGTAAGGGTAAGGATGGACCAGAGATCAGCAGTTGGCATATTTCAGCTTCAGCTCTTCTCTGCTCTTCTGTTAAGCTGCTGCTGAGGCTCTGAGAAGGTTGCCTTCATACCTAAATATCCACTGTGTATGTCCTGAGCACTGACTGTATGCCTGCATCTTCCCACAAGGATTAAAAACAGGTGGAAATGGGGGCAGCTGAATGGCCAAACCATCTAAGAGATCCAGAGCAGTGAAGTGACAACTGGCATTCAGGATGGGACAGGCCAGTGATACTAGCTAGTGTGGTTAATAAGGAGGTCTTCCTGGAGGATGCCGCACTTGAGTTGGCAGGGAGGAAAAGGGAGGGGAGGACCAGATTACACCGTGGCAGAATCCCCAAGGGTCACAGGAGGAGAGGGGAGGACCAGAAAGAAGTGTGAAGCATATGGTGTGAGTGTTGGGGTTAGGGCTGCTGCTCCTGCATCAGGCCTGTGGTTATATCCTCTATGACAGAAGCTCAGCTGGTCTAGGGCTCAGGGCTCAGGCTTTCTCCATGTTTAGAACTTACCCAGCAGTCCCACCCAGGCTGGGCTCAACTTGGCCCTGGCATGGCTCATTAACCTGTTTACAACTTGCTACACTGCCTCCCAAGCCCTCAGGAGGCTATCCCCTAGTCCCTGCCTTGGGGATTTCTCATGGTGTGTACGCATCAACAGATTTCAATTCGAGTACTGGAACTTTGAGCTTTCTAAGGCTCTGGGCCCTACTGAGAGGCCACAGGCTAGGAAAGATGCCCTGAAAGATAGGTAGGCTGCTCTGTTTGGATGGGCTTCATCACCACTTAGGGAGCAAAGCAGATGACACAAAACAGAACCAGAGAAACATGGGTCTTGCCACATTGCAGACAGCCCTCACAGGTCCCACCTCCAGGCAGTCGCTTCTGACCCACATGTCTGCTGTGTATCTCTTCTGTCTAGCCTCAGTGTCTTTGGGCAAATGCTCCCAGCTCCTGTTTGCTATTTTACCAAACATGGTTCTCCCAGACAGCCGGCCGAAGCTGCAGCAGGAGCCCTATGGCATAGCACTCACCATCTCCTGGATCTTTTCTCTCCTATCCTTGCTTGCCAGACCACACCAATGGCTTGCCCTGGATGAGCCTACTACTTTTCCTTGATTTATCTTGTCCAGGTCATCTCTCTAGCAAGCAGAGCCTTGCTTCTTCCTGAGTGACAAAGGGCCCTTTGGATTCCAGTTGGCTCCTTGATTCTTCCTTCCTACCTTTCTCTTCTCTCATTGCCCTCTCTGCTTACTTACTTCCCTCTTGCTTTCCTCCTCTTTGCTGCTCCTTCTCTCTGCCCCCGCCCCCCTTCTTCCCTCTATGCTTTCTCTCTTCAGGCTACAAATGGAAAACATCTGTTCCCTGGAGCTTTGCAAGAGTCCCTTTTATTTTTTATTTATTTGGTTTTTTGTTGGTCATGGGGCCTGAACTCTGGGCCTGGGCACTGTCCCTCAGCTCTTCAGCTCAAGGCTAGCGCTCTACCACTTGAGCCACAGCGTCACTTCTGGCTTTTTCTGCTTATGTGGTGCTGAGGAGTCCAACCCAGGGCTTCATGCATGCAAGGGAAGCACTCTACCACTGAGCCACCTTTCCAGCCCAAGAGTCCCTTTTATTCTTCTGAGACATCCTGGTCTAACCCTGCACCTGAAGCTGGTTACAGTCGTTCTTGCCAAAAGAAGCCTTGCAAACTTGTAAGAGCACTGAGAAGCCCCTGGGGTAGAAGGGAATATAGATTAGGTCCTCAAGTCCACCTTGATCCCCAGTAGGAGCAGTTTTTCTGATTCCAAAGGAAATAAGCAGCCCTCCTAATGGAGCAGACTCTTAGGACATATGGACACTTAGAATAAAGGAGAGGAAATGGTGACAAGAGGACAAAGAGGAATAAATAAGAGTCAGAGGCCTAAGATGGAGAAAGACTAGAGTCCCAGAGAATCCAAAGGTGGCACAGGTACCCTTCCAGCCCCGGGGCTCAGAAAGCATAACAAACGGAGGCAACCTGGGCCTGAGGTCTACTTCCTGTCCTGAGAGGGCTGACTGGGGAGTTTGGGACGGGGGAGGAGCAAGAGAAGGGTCCTCCATGGCACAGAAGGCAGGAGGGAGGGAGCAGAGTAGGGTTTTAGAAAAGAGGGAAGAACCAAGGAAGATAAAGGAAAGAATGAAGAGCAGAGTGTGTGAAGAGGAAAGAGTGCAGAGCCAAGGGAAGCTTGCTACTCTTTGACTGTAAGTTTATAGTAAGCTGTGTGGCCCACAGCTGGCTGGCACTAGCACCCTGGCTCTTTCTTTATGTGCCCTAGACTGCAAGTGTAAGCCATTCCAGCTATTAGTGGGGGCGAAGGGTCCTGAGGACATGTGCTTTACCTAATCATGTGGGGAAGTTTAGGGAGAAGTCATGGTGGTGTTGGTGACTTGGTCTTGGAGCCTTTCATCCAACAGGTATGTGGTAGAAGCTGGTGATGGTGGCAGCAGAAGGGTGAGGTAGGAAGAGCTTCAGAGTCCTCACATGCTTATACAAACACTGGTCTACCTGTCTCTTATAAGATCCCCTGGTTTCTAACAAGATACATGGATCCCAGAATAATGGCACCTGCTAGCGTTCTTTGCAGTTCAGAGTAATCCATTAGTGGAGTTTTGGCCAATGTATGACAAAGGAAAGTCATGTATGCCAATTCCAGGTATACATTCACAAGCAGAGGCACCTTCCTCCTCTTGTCTATGTTTATCTTATGCTTGGACTTGTGAATGTGGCAGGGAGCCAGCTTGGACCACCTGGACAAGAGTAGCACTTGAAGAATGCAGCACTATCTGTCATCCAGTCAAGACTATCACCTTTGAATTGTTGAAGAAATAAGCATCCCCTGTGGGTAAGCCACTATGATTGTAGCTCTGCCACCTGCCTCCAGATCTATCTCCTAATATTGCACTGTCCAGACTTTACCTGGGGCTGTATTCTCAGTGCTTCCTGTGGAGCGAGTGAAATCTAGGATAACATTCCAAGAAAAAAATGCTAATGTGAGACTTAGTGAAGGGCGTGTGTTTATACTGACATGGCTGATGCCAGGCTTTAGGAAGGCTTTTCACCTCCTTCTCACCAGCACATTGCAGCACCCCTGTATAAAGCAATATAACCTAAAACAGCAAGCAGGCTATGATGTGCAAAAAAGGTGTTCTACTGCAAAACCAAGGCAAAGTGGTAAAAGCAAGAACCTTGGGAGCTGCAGCATGAGCTGAGCTCACTGTTGTTATGAAGGCGCTGCTTGGAGCTGCTAAGGCCCCCAGCATAGGTGCAGCTTTCTACCCCACACACTCTATTCTTCTTCTTCTTTTTTTCAATAAGGTTTTTATTGTGAAAATACTGTACAAAGGGGTTACAATCACATGAGCAAGGTAATGAGTACATTTCTTATCAAGCATTGTTGCCTCCTCCTTTGTTTTCCCCTTCCATCTCCACAACTATATTCTGCCCTCTCCCCCAGACACTCTATTCTGAAGATACATTTTTCTTTTGCCCTAGTCCAGCTTGGCACCAAATCTTAGAAGAGGACAGGGGGATCTTTGCCTAGGAAGAGGCCGGGTTTATTATTATTCTGTATTCTTTAACATTCATCTTCCTGCTGAAGATCCAACAAGCTGTGGAGCTATTCTCCTCACCCGCTCCATCCCTAGCATCCTAAGGAACCCCGAGATGCCAAGGGGGGAATATATGCATTATTACAATGCTCCATGTGTAGCCTTTCTGTGAATTCTGGTCTAATTTTTCCCCCATATTCAGAACTGATGATGGAAAGAGTGGAGGCGTGCTGCATACTAATGTGTCCATATGTAGAAAACATACCGGGAAACCTTAGCTTCTCAGCTAACAAGCACATTCTAATGCTGACTTGCTAACTCCTCCGTGCTGTCTATGTAAATGATCATCTTCCTTCTACTTGGGACTACAGTCCACCCCTGTGGTGGGAAGGGAAGCAGGGAAAAGGTGAGCAGGACATAAAGGAGGTGGTACCCTTGGGCCTGGGACAGCTGGGACGTCCCTTGGGCAGCTCTAGACTAGCTGGCCTGGAACAGGTTTAGGGTTCCTGTTGGTTTCTTGTCTTTTTCCTTTCTTCTGCCGCAGCTGCCATTTTGTCTTACTCTGGCATGTCATTTTTGGCCCGGATTCTCTCCCTTTTCACTCTATTCCAACTCTCACACTATTACCAGGTCAAGTTGTCAAACATTTTTCAATGAGTCACTTCTTGGCATTTCTCAGCCAAGCACAGGGAGACTGAGTCCTCTGCCTCTACCATGACCTCGACGGGGGTCAAGTGCATGTCTGAGCACTTGCTACGCGTTACACTAACGGCTTCACACCTTCACTAATTTCAGATCATATCTGGACAGTCTGGAGCTGGCACTGGAACCAAGTCTGTATGACATTGAAGCCTAGGATCCCAGAAGCCAGCCACTCTCTAGCTTTGTAAACTCCCTAGTATCAATGGTGTCAGCTAGTGATGGAAAGGAATGCCACCTGGATGGGAGTGTCCATCACCAGCCCTCTGGCCTTTCCATCTGTATGGCTTCTCTTGATCTCAAATCCTGCCACATTTGTATCCTCACAAAAAAACCAGGTGCTCTCCTCCCTGGGCAGAGAAAGAAACAAGACAAGTGGAGGATGCCAGGGACTGAGGATCCTGGAACATCCATGGGCCTGGTGTCACTCTGCCTAGGAAGCTAGGCCCTTTCATGTAGCCTCTCAAGTAGAAACCCCACCCTTTAGGCTGGGATGGGGGAGCTGGAAAAAGGGCAGGTAAGTTGGGAATCAGCTAGGACTGTAACTCCAGGTTCCAGATCTCAGAGTCCAAGCCCGTATGAGCCTGGGCAGGAATCCCTATCTGTCTACTTGGGAGTCCCACGGTGGTTTCAGCTAGATACGTGGATATCACTGGGACCCAGCTCCCCAACTGGGACCAGAAACACTCACCAGCCTGGAGCCAGATCTGTTCCAGTGTTGTCCACAGCTGCATGGGGCCCTGTTTCAGAACTGAGGTAGGCATGGTCAACTCCGACATGGCCTCCTCCAATCGTGAGGCTGCAATCGATGATGCCCGCCGAGAGCCTGAAGAGCAAGAGGGCAGGGGACTGAACAGCTGAGTCAGGGTGTCATGCACTACAGGCTCAGAAGCAGCCAGTGCCCAGCTCCTTAGAAACAACAGAGCACCAGAGGCAGGGCAGGGCAGGGCAGGGCAACTCAGCCTGACAGCCAGAGAACAGCCCACAGATCACTAGGAAGGTCCCACTATTACCCACCAAATCTGGGAGAAATCCCACTGAGACTCTATCCCAAAGGAAAACAATCACAAATGGCAGCAAAGGCACTCTTTGACATCTGCTTGTGACACTGAACACAACAGAAATTACCCGAATCAACAATAGGGACTGACAAAATAATTGAGGGGACAACCATCAGAAGTTCTCCTCATAGTAATAAAGTACATGTGGAAAATGGTATGTGTAGCTACTGATGTGAAAAAGTGTTCCCATTATACAGTCAGGAGCAAAACAGAATTTACAAAAGAATATGGTCACATTTGTATAAATAGTAAATACGGGAATCCATGGATAAAAGGGTCCTTTACTGAGGTCTGGTAAAAAAAAAAATAGGGATGTCTTTTTTCTTTTTCTTTTCTCCTGCTCTTTTCCCAAGTGCACATTACTGTTTCAAACAGCAAAATGAAGGATCCTTGGGAAATGGCTCTTACTGTCAGAGAACCTGTCCCGTAGCAGTGCTGGGTGGTGTGAGTCCCTGCTCAGGGTATAAGCTATTGACATTTACAATTCCCCTGCAGATGAAGTGTGAGCACCTGCTTTCTGAGACATTATAGACTCTAATAGGCTCAGGAGCCTTCAGATAAACCGCAGGCAACTTCAGTTTATGACACAAGCATATGAATAGTTCTAAGGAATTCTGCATGACTTTAATTGCAAGGGAGCAACCCCTTAACCCTCTCCTCCTCAGGGTAGGTAGAATTCTGTATGTACTCCACATCACTCTTGGGATGCACCTCTCAAGTCAGGCGTTGAGTCTAGCTATTGAAACCCATTCCATCACTTGACAATGAAAGTGCAATTCAGCTCAGGTACACAGAAGTGAAAGAAAGGCGCAAATGCATGAAATACCTCTCCACTCACGTTCACCCCACAACGAATTCTTGCATTTTTGAGGAAGGTAATCTGCTTTCATCAGGACCTTTGCTCGTGTGTGTGTGTGTGTGTGTGTGTGTGTGTGTGTGTGTGTGTGTGTTTGCAGTTCCTGAATCCATTTGAATTTCAGAAGCGCTGGGTCTGAGGGTGAATTTTGTTCAATAGAGTCAGCCTTGAGCTAAAGAGTTCAGCCCATCTCTTTCTTCCATGAGACTTCTCCACTGGCCTCTGGCTTTGGCTTAAGAGGAAGTAGTCTGTATCTTTTTTACCCTAGTCTCCTTTCTCTTCCCCTGCCTGGGATGTAGGGTCCCTTCCTTGCCCACTCCAGCTGTCCACCACCTATCCCCTGGGCCAGTAGCCAGCCCTACCCAGAGTAAAGATCAGCGCTGAAAGATGTGAGGGCAGGTCCTTTGTCAAGGAGCAGGGGAGGGTTTGCCAGGCTGGGCAGATGCTGCCCTCCATTTGTGCTCTCAAGCTGGGACAGTGAGCTACAGCCCTGCACGGACAGGTTCCTGTGAGGCCCACTCTTACCAGAGTCTGCATCGTGGGCATCAGGCAGGGTCAGATGCATGCCACTCTGTTTCTTCACCATGAGACCCTCACCGAAGCTGCCATCCTTTTCCAGGCCTCTGGAAGATGAAAGGAGGGCATGTCTTAGTGAGGCAAAGGGATTGCATTCCTGTGACTAGCACAGGAGAATAAGGAAGTCTCATAGTAGCAGGCTCTGGGGTGACACATTTAGGTCCCAGAATCATAACCAGTCAGGACAACAGAGAAGAGCTGATACAAGGAGGGGGACAGACAGAGCAGCATGGGTCCAGAATCACATAGGCAGAGGAACAGAAACTCCTCATGCTATTTACTCCCCTCCACTGAGGTAGGTGGGGTCAGAAGGTCCCCCAGCCCGGGGCGAGGTTTCTTTCAACTTCATGATATCTAGCAGAGCACCAGGCCCAGAACGAGGTCTGCAGACTGGCTTCCTGGTCTTTTCAGGGCCCTAGAAGTACCACAGCCAGAGTTCAGGGATGGAGGACCCACTCCCATCCCCTGTCATGGGATTCCCTTCCTCAGGTTACCAGGATGGCTCCAAAGGAGGCAAAGGGGTCTGGGTGGCAGACAAACATGTATGGTTTGTCTTGCCAGCCCCCACGTCGTCTCCAGGTCTCTGCAGCTCCCATGTTTCTGGGGCTCTATCTTTTTGCAAACTGGGAGGTGGGAAGAGCCAGGAAGCTGTTTTAACAGTGGTTGAAACTCACTTCCCACTGACAAGACTCATGACTCGATATGAGGGCTGAGGAAACTCAGAGGTGTGTAACAGCAGAAATTGGGAGGATAGGGCCAGAAAATGTCCTTCCTCTCAGGGACATTAAGATGATTCCACAAAAAATGTCAGGGAAGGAGAGCTGGTGGCTCACACCTGTAATCTTAAGATACTTAGGAGGGCCGGGCGCTGGTGGCTCACGCCTGTAATCCTAGCTACTCAGGAGGCTGAGATCTGAGGATCGCGGTTCAAAGCCAGCCCGGACAGGAACATCCATGAGACTCCTATCTCCAATAAACCACCAGAAAACCAGAAGTGGCGCTGTAGCTCAAGTGGTAGAGCGCTCGTCTTGAGCTGAAGAGCTGAGGGACAGCACTCAGGCCCAGAGTTCAAGCCCCACGACCGACCAAAAAAAAAAAAAAAGATACTTAGGAGGCTTATAGACCTGGAGGATCCTGGTTTGAAGCCAGCACAGATAGAAAAGTCTGTAAGACTCCATTTCCAATTGACCAGCAAAAAGACAGTCTGGAGGTAGAGTAAACCAGCAAACAAGCCCTCAAGGGCTTGAAGCCCTGGGTTCAAGCCCCATTACTGACATTATGAAAAAAAAAAAAGTAGGGCTGGCTGGGAAGGTGGCTCAGTGGCAGAGTGTTTGCTTTGCATGCATGAGGCCCTGGATTTGATTCCTCAGCACCATATAAGCAGAAAAAGCTAGAAGTGGCACTGTGGCTCGAGGATAGAGTGCTAGGCTTGAGCTGAAGTGCTGAGGGACAGCGCCAGGCCAGAGTTCAGGCCCCATGACCATCACCACCAACAACAACAAAAAGTAGGCTGGGTGCTGGTAGCTCATGCCTGTAATCCTAGTTACTAAGGGGGCTGAGATCTGAGAATCTCGGTTCAAAGCCAGCCTGGGCAGAAAAGTCTGTGAAACTTTTATCTCCAATTAACCACCAGAAAGCTGGAAGTGGCACTGTGGCTCAAGTGGCAAAGAACTCGTCTTGAGCTGAAGAGCTCACAGACAGCACCCAGGCCCAGAGTTCAAGCCCCACGATTGACCAAAAAAAAAAAAATTAATTAATTAAATAAAAAAAAATGTATCCTGGCCATTTAGATAACAGGGGCCACAGCTTGGCTTGGAAATAAGCAGCCATCTTAATGGGCTCAGACACAATTTCCACCAAAGCGCAGTGGCTTAGTGTTGGTTCTCTTTTCCTACCTTTTTCCCAGCGCTAGGAGGCATCAGACTGAGAAGCCAATGAGCTAGACACACCAGGTTTAAATCATGAGACCACCTCTTCTCAGCAACCTGACTCTTCTTACTGATCTTTGAAAATATCCAGCTGTTCTGAGATGGAGATAGTCTGGGCCAGTGCCTAGCATGGTGCTGGCTTCCTATCCAGGTTCCTACTCTGTAGGAACACTTTTGGGTCTTGTTTTCTCTCCCATCCTGTGCAGGGACTTCTCCTATGGCATCAGAAACATCTGGTCTCAGAGGAATTATTTGCCACATGGTTTTAGGACAACAGGCAGCATGCTTCCTACCTTGAAGAACCTTACACCCAAGATGGGGAGATGAGATGGTCCAAGCTGAACAAGTAGCAAAGACCGGTATGAGAGGGGTGGAGTGGAGGCGGCTGAGGCTGGGTGGTTGGTGACTCCATGAAGGAGGGGCCTAGGGTGTGATGAGAACATCAAGTCAGCAATGCAGAATGGGCAGAGGAGAGCAAGGGACTGAGCAGGAGTTCAGTGGGATGTAGGCCCAGCTGAGTGCGTGGGTTAAGGTAGGCTAGACTCTAAGGCTGTGGAGTCTGGTCTTGATCCTTGACTGTTCCAAACTGGATTTCATAAGCTGTGGTTTGGTTTGGTTTTGATATGTGTCTCACTATGTAGCCCAACCTGGCCTCAAACTCCTGATCCTCCTTGCTTCTGCCAGGACTACAGGCTTGTGCTACAACTGTCTCCTCTGGTTTCTTTCTAATCAGGGGCACCAGGTTCAGAAAAGACTATCCTGTCTCCTGGGAAAGCCAAAGAACTAGGTCTAGGCTTGTGAGCCTAGCAGAGCCCTGCCCTGGGAAGTTCCCAAGAGAGGCACCAAGGAACCTCCAGCCTAGAAGGGTTCCATCAGATGTGGAGGTCAGATATGAAATGTATGGGTAGTGATTTGAAGAGACCTAAAGGCAGACCCCAGTGCCCCAGCCCCTGAGGGAGCACCGGGCAGCTAACCCTGCATCCAACTCTTCTAAGGAAAGGCACAAGCCAGGCCTTAACTGAGCTAAGGCTGAAGCCTGCAGGGACCTCATCCAAGACTGGCCACCCAGATGAACAACCAGCCATGCAAATAAAGACACAGATAAGGAACAGCCAATTCTAGGTCAGCTTCTCTGCAGAAGGAGGGCTAGGCTATATACCTGCTCTAACTCCTACAGCAGTGATCTGGAGAGGGAGGGGCATCTGAACACAGGTCCCTTTACACCAGAGACCGCCCTCAAGCTCCCATCACTCAGCTGCCAAGCAGCATCCCATCTCTTCATCCAACAAACACTTCTGGCAGCTTCTACTGGTCTTGCCTTGCTCTGTACATCTTGCAGACCCCAAGCCCTGCAAAGGGAAGGATGACTCTGCCCATGATTTTTTTTTTTTTAACTCTGGAGCCTTCTCTGTAAATTTCACCAGGAAAGAAGCTCCTCTAAGGTATTTGGAGGCTTTCTGGACTCCCAGAGTCACTGTGGAAATGTACCTAGGGAGAAGTAGGTGGCCTCCAGGACCCTCTTTCTTCCTCTTCTTCCAGCCTCCAAACAGTTCCAGAAAGGGAAGGGCAAGCTCCACAGCCTAGGACTGAGGAGACTGGGCTGAAGTATAAGCACTACACTTATCAGGTAAGGTGACCAACGAATTAGGTCAGGGCTGAGTCAGTTTCCTACTAGGCTGACAATAAAATGTGCTAATGTAGAAGAGGCAAGCAGCTGATGCTTTAGATAAAGCAATAAGCCCTACCTCATAATGGCTTCTCTACCTTCTCACCACCAAATTCAATCTGTACATGGGATCTTTATGTATGTATGTATGTAATGGAGGACTATCAAGAGGTTAAAACTGTACTATGGGTATAGAAAGTGCATGAGTGCCAGTTCCACATTTTCATCCAAACATTCCCATTTTGTCAGGCATTGTAGCCACCCAACCAATGGCAACCACTGCCTGCCAACTCGACCCTCCTCCCTCTAGCAACAGAGGGAACCAAGACAGCTACTCACCCCAACTGGGAGAAGTTGTACAGTGTCTGCCACAGCCGCAGCATTTGTCTGCAGGTCACAAGGGCGTCCTCTGGACCTTTCAGTACCTGCTCAAGCTTCACTTTGGTGAACATCAGGCTGTGGGGAAGGAAAGCAGCTAGCTGTCAGCAGGCCAAGTGAAGCTTCCTTCTGAGAATGGACCCTAGGGTATTCAGCCTTACCAGGACAGTCCCAGCCTACCCAATTCCCCAGCACAGTCCAGGAGTGTAGCAGCTTCTGGACCACTTCCTTCCACTCTGTTTTTCTGACTCTCCCCATCTTTGTGCCAAAGCATGAGGCACTCTTCTGCACTTGCCAGTGTTTGTGCCATCTGTCCCCTCATCATATCTCACCTTGTGCAAATGCTCTGGGGAGCACTGTCAGGTCTGACTCTCAGCCTGGCTTGGTTTGCTCCATTTCTCACATCCTCAGTTAAGCAGTGCTATGCACACACATTCCATCAACACGTGGCTGTGCTTTATACTTTTGTGCTCCAGAAGACCCAGGATAGGATTTGGGTAAGAGATATCCAGAAAGCAGCTTTCAGACAGTGAGGCTAAGCAAAGAACTGGCACGAAGGCCACCTTAAGGGCAGAATTCTTTATCTTGCCAGCACACAATAGGTGCCCAATTACAATCTCCTAAATGGACCAAGTTTGATTCCTTAACCTAGGATATCCTAGGAAGGTCCTGTTCTATTTTACCAAAGGTTTCTCCCTTGAATTTCCTAGGATAGCCAATTCCCTTAGGATCAAAGGGACATGAAACGCTATTCAATCACCACTAAGGGACAGTTGCTGTGTCATGAGAGAGTGGCTTCAGACTTTCAATCAGAAAAACGGAGTCCTCTGAAGCTGGAAGGCCCACAGGAGGGGTGGGACACAAGGACCCAGGGCCAAAGCCTCAGCATGCTTGCTCACCAGGAATGCCAGTGGGCCGGGAGGTGTTGCTGTACCAGGTATTAGCCCTTTGGTGGGCAAGACATTGACCACTAGCAATACTGACACATCCCAGATGCGTGAGCAGCCTACATAGAGTGTGGCTGAGCCACTGAGGCTTTTTAGTCATCATATCATTGCTGAGTGAATCAACAGGACCAACAGGCCTTAAATCTAACCACTGCCTGTGCAGAGAGCATGCCCATCTAAGGCCACCATACAGGCTTTCAGGTAAGCAAAGCTCTGCATCAGAGGCCCCCATCCTAGACTTCTCAGGCTGCAGAGGGGGTAACCCTACCAATGGAGACCTGGCCTCCACCTACCTGGGGTCTGGCTTCTCTCTCCTCTGTACTGAGACCTGGGCCTTTATGTCCTTCAGCACTTTCCTTTTCATCCCTTCTCTCAGACTGTGACTCACTGATTGAGAATGAAGAGGGTGGAATTTGCCCTGGTCCTCTTTTCAGAAGAGGGGTCTGGCTTCTGGGGAACATCTTACTCCTTCCTTTTCCAGAAAAATGCTTTTCCTGCCCCTGCACACCTGTCCTCCTTGCCATGGCTTCCCTCCTCCACGCTCACCCCATCCCCTAGCCTTGACCTTCATTAAATCTCACTTCATCTCTTCCACACCCTTGACCACCTGGCTGGTCTATGAGGTCCCAAGAGAAGGAATGGGTTCCCCCAGCATATCTGGAGGCTATAGCCTGAGCAGGGACAGGTCTCAACGCCTGGTGGCCAGTGGCACCATCTGCTCCCCCTTCCCAGACTGTCCCAGGATCCAGCCCTCCACCAGCAGTTTTAGGCGCCTCTGCTTTCGGGAATAGGAAGTAGAAGACACAATTTCTGCCTTGAAGGTAACAATTAGAGTGCTATAAATGTCAAATTGCCCAGAGAATCCAATGTTTATTTTGGGGCCAGACTCAGTACGAGGAAAAAACAGAGAGGGTCTTGCTGTAGCTCAAGTCTGGATGAAAGGAGGGTGGAGGGTGGGGTGAGATTTGAGTGGAGGTGGGAGAGAGAAGTTTGGCCTGGGCAGGACTGAAGGCTGGAGCAAAGAATGTTGGGGAAGGGCCAGGCCCGGTCTATAACCACCCCTTCCCTTAGGTAACCAGAGAAGCAGAGTCCTTGGACAGGTGACGTTGGGCTATGGGACAGTTTCCAGACCAGCCCTGAAACATTACTGGACTCTCCGCAGACTCCTCTTGACAAGGGTCCCTGTCCTACTTTTGCCCCTGCATCTGAGAGCCAGGTTGTGTTCTTGGCAGACTAGCTGAACAGGCACCTTGTGCCCAGGACAGAAGGGACTGAAAGCGGAGCTGGCATGTTCATCATAGCAGCCTCTATCAACGCAGGCTGTACCCTCCTGGCAGCTGACATTCCATTAGCATGAGTGGCCCAGAGTGGAATTTCTCAACCCAACCACATCCTCCCTGAGCCCAGCAAGTGCTCCAACAGACACTTTCTGGTCTGATATTCACTCCTGCATCCTGAGGCTCCAGATTAGCTCCTGATTTCTCCATAGTTGGCAGTTGAGCATTGCCAAAGGGATCTTCCTGCATGAAGAGGCCTGCCTGCTAAACGTTCATGCCATCCATCTGTGCACCTTGGTGGTGTGGCCTTCAGGGCCTTTCAGTTAGGCCTCCACCTCTCATTCCTATTGCTCTCCCATGACCTGGGGCTGATCACATGGACGCTAACAGCTCTTAAGAGTCTTATTAGCACAGGCTCCAGGACTTGTCTGTGCTTTGCTTCCCATGATGACATCTGCTAGAACTTGTCCTTCCCTCTCCCACATCCAGATGTCACTCTCAAACTCTTTCTGTGTGTGTGTGTGTCCCTGAGCACTGCACACATACATAGCCCCTTCCAGGACAATCTTCAATGTGTCTGGAAGTGGGTAGCTGATAGCTTGCCTCTAATTTACTGCTAGACCCTTGCTTGAAATGAACCAGCAGCCAACTCAGGGCCTCACAATTAATTCAGCTCTGGGCTCTGCTCACTATGTTATCCACGGCCAGCTCTCTGGGAATACAGTTTCCCTCCCACCCAGTCCTCTGGAATTGGTAGCCATGAGCCACCCATGTGCTCTGGGCCCAGTTTTTCAGATGGAGGTCTAGTGTGCCACTGTGAATTGTGGGTGACACTTTGGGACTAGCAAAACTAGGGAGAGTTAGTTGTAGCCATGGACTTACCAGAAGTCTGTGCTTCCTGAGTATGGCTGGAGATGCTGCTGGCAGTGGGGCAGGACAGGGGATTAGCCTGGCTCCCCATTCCTGTCAGGTACCCTTATATACACAGGGAGTCTAAAATCCACTATTGTATCTGGGCATGGGAGTACACACTGTAATCCTAGTACTCAGGAGGCTGAGGTAGAAGGATTAAGAGTTTGAGGCCAGTCTCGGATATATAGCATGATCTGTTGCAAAACAAGGTAAAAAAAACTAAAGAAAACAGACAAAACTAATCCTGAAGCTACAGTCCTCCAAAAAGGCTCTATGTGACCACCATGCCCTGAGTGCCTGATACTATGTTCAGTCAGCACTTGATTATATCTTCTCTGTCTCTATATATACACAGGCTGCAGAGTTTAGTACAAAAGGTACACTTGTACCAAGCATTTCCAGTCACTCCAGAAGCAGTCTACAGTAGTAGAACCTACCACTTATCTTGTCTGAGTCCATTATACATGCCCACATGGATGGCAAGTACCTGTGGCCCATCTCCTTAGCACTACTGTCTGCCCCACTTCCCTAAATGCCTGGCTTGGTGCTGAGCGCTGGTATCTGCTTAGTACTAGAGTCTGGTTGTATGACTTCTTATAGCTGCAGTGGGTACAGATTCATAGCCGAAGGCAAAGCACCAGCCAATTCCATTCCAAATTGTCCCTTGGCAAAGGCTTATTCCACAGGAGACAGGTACTGAGGAGAAACAGCATGTTCTAGGTATCTGGCTCCTCCTGAATAGGGAAGGGACAGGAAGAGGGTCTTCTTCCCAGGGGACAATCACAGGGCAAAGATGGAAAGAACAGAGAGTCTCCCAGAATGGAAGACAATATTCAGGAAGCAAAAAGACATTCCAGCCGGGCGCTGGTGGCTCATGCCTGTAATCCTAGCTACTCAGGAGGCTGAGATCTGAGGATCTCGGTTCAAAGCCAGCCCGGGCAGGAAAGACCGTGAGACTCCTATCTCCAATAAACCACCAGAAAACCGGAAGTGGTGCTGTAGCTCAAGTGGTAGAGCGCTCGCCTTGAGCTGAAGAGCTAAGGGACAGCACTCAGGCCCAGAGTTCAAGCCCCACAACCGACAAAAAAAAAAAAAAGACATTCCAGCAGAGAGATGGTCTGGTTATCATCCTCAAACCCTAGACTATGAACAGACACTGATCAGAGAATCAGAAACCTAAGCCCACATCCCACTCCTTTGCCACCCAGCTAGGCATGTGACGAGTATCACACCTGTAAAACAGGAGTGAAGTCACACAAGGCTGAGCTCTGAGGACCCTGGGCAGCATTAGTAAACCCCACAGCAATGTGTCAGTCTCTCCAGTTAACAACCCACCCTGATGCTCCAAGGACCTCCTACTTCAACACTTTAGGCTTGCTGGACCCCAAGGGCACCTCTGGATGCTCTAGCAAGCTCTTGAGTTTCTTGGCTCATTCATTAGGCCCTGCAGCCCCTAGCATGACATGGTTCTGGGTCAGATATCCTCAGCTGTGACTCATCCTCTTGTAAGCATTTTCCAGTCCCCTTTAAAAAAAACATTTTTTCCCCATGAGATAATATATGTCAGTATGTTGCCAAGCTGGTCTTGAACTCCTGGCTCAAATGATCCTCTTAGCTTCCCAAGTAGCTGGGGGTGGGAGTTGGGGGTTGGCCTTAGCTCAAGCAGTTGTCTCTTCATGGTGCACTTTCAGCCAAGTAGCTAGGACTTGAACCAGCTTTGTACTGTTTTTATTTTGCTTCAAGCTAAAGAGAAAGAGGACTATGTGGAGAAGCTAAGCCTATTTATGATACCCACAGGCTCCTGTACAGGGAGATGTGAAAGTGGGTGGTTTCTTTGGGGAGGGAAGGAACAGAGGGCATTGTGAATACTGTTCTACTCCACTGCTGGGATGAACAAATCTTGAGATTTGTTCCTGGCACTCTCTAGCTCAGCCTAGACATTGTGGCATGTGTACTCAGTCCAAAGTAGGGAGCCAATGTGCACACAGAAGCCCACTGTCTAGGAGCTTAGCCCTTCTTAAAAATGCCACCAGTGCTAGGCACTAGTGGCTCAGCTACTCAGGAAGCTGAGATCTGAGGACAGTGGCTTAAAGCCAGCCTATTCAGAAAGTCTGTGCGATTCTTATCTTCAATTAACCACCAGGAAAAAAAAAGCTCAGGGATAGTACTCAAGCCATGAGTTCAAGCCCCATGACCAACAAAAACAACAAAAAACACTACTATCAGTGGCTCTGGCAGGCAGCCCATGTGGCTCCTCGGGCATGTTCTAACTGTCCACCACACTCTTGTGGGGTAGGGGGGAACTGTCACCTCCAGGTCACCCCACATGTCAGCACCTAAGGAGCACCTAAGGGGCACAGATGGCTCTTGGCTGACCTGATTACAGCCAGCCCCAGTGGAACCATGAAAGAGTTCAGCCCCACAGGTCTCTGTCCAGGCTAGCTCTCTTCCCATGGAGGACAGACCAGCAAGATCAGCGGCTCTGCACCTTGGCATAAATTGGCTATTCCCCACAGGTCAGTGGTTTTGTCCACCTTCTCAATTGCTCTGGTGAGGGACTAATGAGGAAGATTCCTAAGTTGACACTGGCATCTGCTTCTTTTCCTCCCTCTTTCCAGGCCCTCCCTGGCTTACACTCCCGGGGCAGATCAGACTGCTAATCATTTGTCACAAGGATTAAGACTTGGAGTGCTTCCCATCTGTGGTAAAGGCAAATAATTTCCTTCCACTGGTAAGAGGGTGAGGCTTCTCAGAAATGGGTTGAACATGGTTTTTACATTTTTTTTTTAAGTACTAGTCCTGGGGCTTGAATTTAGGGCCTGAGTGCTGTCTCTTGAGTTTTTTTTTTTTTTTTTTTGCTCAAAGCTAGCACTTTGCCACTTGAGCCACAGTGTCACTTCTAATTTACTGGTGTTTAATTGGAGATGTGAGTCTCATAGACTTTCCTACCCAGCTGGCTTTGAACTGCCTCCTGAGTAGCTAGGATTATAGGCATAAGCCACTAGTGCTTGGCTTGTAAAACCTTAAAAAAAAAAAGTTCAGGGATTGCAGATTTAGCTCAGTGGAAGAGCACTTGCCTGGCAAGTGTAAGGCCCTGAGTTTGGTCCTCAGCTCTGGGGGGAAAGGGAGGAGGGGATGGGGGGAGTTGGTTTTTGTTTTTTTTTTTTAAAAAGGTAGCTCAAAGAGGTAGAATGCTAGCTTTGAGCAAAAGAGCTCGGTGACAGTACTCAGGCCCTGAGTTCAAGCCCTATAACTGGCAAGTAAATAAATAAATATTTTTTTAAGTTTTTTTTTTTTTTTGCTAGTCTTGAGCTTAACCCAAGGCCTGGGGTCTGTCTCTTTGTGCTCTACCACTTGTGCCACAGCACCACTTCTGGCCTTTTCTGAGTGGCTTATTGAAGATAAAGACTCTCACAGACTTTTCTGCCTGGACTGGCTTCGAACTGTGATCCTTAGATCTCAGCCTCCTAAGTAGCTAGGATTACAGGCATAAGCCACTAGTGTCCAGGTAAAAAAACTAGGGATGGGGATGTACCTTAGTGGTAGAGCATTTGCCTAACAAGCACGAGGCCCAGGGTTCCATCTATAGTACTGAAAAAATAAACAATAAAAAAATATGGGAGCCGGGCGCTGGTGGCTCACGCCTGTAATCCTAGCTACTCAGGAGGCTGAGATCTGAGGATTGCGGTTCAAAGCCAGCCTGGGCAGGAGAGACCGTGAGACTCCTATCTCCAATAAACCACCAGAAAACCGAAGTGGCGCTGTGGCTCAAGTGGTAGAGCGCTCGCTTTGAGCTGAAGAGCTGAGGGACAGCGCCCAGGCCCAGAGTTCAAGCCCCACGACCGACAAAAAAAAAAAAAAAGGGATATTTGCTTTGGCTATGTGAGCTGAGGTCAAAGGCCTCCCATCTATCCCCTTACCTAGGGCTGTAATCATCTCCCTCCCTGGAGGACTCACTCAAGTGCTCCACTCTGGAGGGTCGGGGAAGTTGGTGGAACAGAGCAGGCTACAGGGGAGGCCATCACTGTGTGGGTAGTAAGGCACATTTTCACTTTCAGGATCCTCAAAGCAGCAGCAGCTTACACCTACAACACTTAAATAAGGTAAATGCCATGGGCCTGAGGAAGACAAGTGGTCCTGCCAAATAGGATGCAGGGATATTGTATTATGTCCCTCTTCCAGACTCAGTTACTCGCTACACATGCCTGAGCCTTTCTCACAGTTCCTGGGCATTTGTAAAGCAGAGATGGCAGCTGTTGGGAGAAAAAAAAAAGGGAAGCAGAGTCTAGAAGGCCTGTGCCTGGGGCCCAGCTGCCCCTTGGGAACATCAGCTGTTAAGTCTCAGACCACTTCCTGCCAGATCTTGCATTTGGGCAGTGACCAAGTTGTTCTCAAGTTGTTCTTATCTCCTCAGCGCAAGTGCCTTTCCACACATGCATCAAATGTGTGCTGAAGCTCCAGAGGAGGAAGTTGAGTCACAAAGACTCCCTGAGGCCTGGAAAGCTGTTGGTGTTTCCAGGACCAAAGCAACTCCAAGGAGGCAAGGCTGCAGGGCAGCTCCATTCTCCCTTGCCGCACTGGCTTAGCTCCTGGCCATCTCGAGAGCAAGCCTTCCTTGGTGAGGTGAGGGGTGGCAGGCAGTAGGGATGGATTGAATGTACAGAAGGGGATATTACCTCTTTAATGGACAATAATTAGTAATTCTAGCCAGTGGCTGTGCTCTACTGTTTTTTTTTTTTTTTTTGTCGGTCGTGGGGCTTGAACTCTGGGCCTGGGTGCTGTCCCTCAGCTCTTCAGCTCAAGGCGAGCGCTCTACCACTTGAGCTACAACGCCACTTCCGGTTTTCTGGTGGTTTATTGGAGATAGGAGTCTCACGGTCTCTTCTGCCCGGGCTGGCTTTGAACCGCGATCCTCAGATCTCAGCCTCCTGAATAGCTAGGATTACAGGCATGAGCCACCAGCGCCCGGCTGTGCTCTACTGTTTTAATGAAAAGTTCTATTTTTATAGAAAACCTAACTGAGAGAAAAGCAAGCTGTTCTGAGTCAGGCAGCCATACCTCTGGAAACTCTTAATTCCTCAGCCAGGAAGCCAGACCTTGTGCACACACAGTACAAGGAAGTAAAACAAGCGGACCCGATCTCCTGCCACCCAAGTTGGTTTCAGATGGAAAGCTGTGTCCAAACTCTAGTGATCCATGTCCTTTCTAGGGGCAAGGCATTTAAGCTCCTCAGAGCCTCAACTATGTCCTCACAATAGTTCCCATCCTTCCTAGTGCTGATGGTAGGATTGCTCCTTCAATGAAAGACTAGTAATGAGCTCAGTAGTATCTGGCAAGGAGCAAGGACTTGGAATATTATTGCAGATAGGAAATGCTGGAGTTCAGGCATGCCAGGTTGTCCAGCCACCAGAAAGTAACAAACAAGTCAAACCAGAACAACAATGCAGGGTCAGACACACATCAAACAAAACCCCCCACAGCTCCTCTGAGGGTCTCCTGGAGTGTGCAGGGTGACCATCCCTGGGTTTCTAACCTGGGGGTAATAGATGGAGGGTAGGTCATGGTTTCTGTCCCAAAGAGGCTTTCAAACTCAAACAATACGTGCCCAAAAGAACAAAATCAGGCTCTCAATGGAAAAGTTTAGCTGTGAACCACAGGGGCTCTAAAAACAAACTAAAATCAGAGGGGAGTCTGAGGATGGGCAGGATTTGGATGTCAGAAGTAAGAGCAGAAGAGCAAAACCTCTGAGCAGAAGCCAGCTGATTCTGGCTGCAAGTCAGCCTACCATCACTTGGTTCTCTCAAGGTGGCTCAGACACTGGCCAGAATGCCAGGGATATACTGAGCTCTTAGATTTGTCCAAATTCCACAGCTCTGGGAAAGATCCCACCAGAGTAAGTGGCTGGCTACCCACACATATATTTGGGCTTAAACTCTGGGCCTGGGCGCTGTTCAGCTCTTCAGCTCAAGGCAAGCATTCTACCACTTTGCCACAGCGCCACTTCCAGTTTTCTGGTGGTTAATTGGAGATAAGAGTTTCTCGGACTTTCCTGCCCAGGATGGCTTTGAACCACAATCCTCAGATCTCAGTTTACTGAGTGCTAGGATTACAGGCGTGAGCCACCAGCATCCGGCACACACATGTTCTTTGAGGTATGACTTTACTGGCATTCTAGGAATAGCCTCTCTGAAAGGGGAGGGCCATGCCAGCTTTATTACCTTCCTAGAAACTAATCCTCAACGTGCAAGGACACCTTAGCAGCTCTTCTTAACCCTAAAACCAATGACTTTCCCCTAAGGTTACAGGATTATGCTGACCGATCTTCTCTAATCCCTGAAGGCTCATGATGATCCTCCATTTCTTAATTAGTTCATTTGATGTGAGCCAACTTTAAAGCTTTAAAAAGCAACAACCTGAAAACTTAGGCTTTCTGAAGTAGTTCCCATCCTTCAGAGGCCATTCATTCTGTATGCTGTGTTGACTGATGGCTGAGCCCAGTGGCTTCCTAGTCTGGGCTTCCCTTTACTGCAGGCCACCTCTAGTTCCCACGGATGCATGACCTTAAGCAGACATGTACATAACCACACAGAACCTTTCCATAAGCAATCAAGGTAGACTCCAGAAAGATCCTTAAGTCGAACAAAGGTTTCCAGCCTAGCACGGCTTTAGTCTATCATCTCTACACAATGAGCAGATGCTCAGGGGGACAATGGCTTCTCAGAGTCCATAAGGCAGGTCAACTCTGCTTTATGGGCAGGACAAGGGCTGTATAAAAATCCATGAAGAAGGTGAGGTCACATGTGCCAGCCAAGGCGGGGAAATGTGAATGTCAACCCAGCTTAGTGGAGGAGGAGCTGACCTTTGGGAAGGATCTGCTGCTGTTGATTACGCCTGGCTTAGCACTTCCTCAGCCACACGGCCTGCAAGCTCACAGTGGCTGCTGTCCTTGGGAGCCGAGGCAGCCAAGTGTGTTTAATGAACCCAACAAAGTGATAAACTATGTTTGTGTTAATACCTTTGATTCCAACCACCTCACTGGAGTGTTGGTATTTTAAGCATCCTTTTGATGTACCACAAGTCCTTAGCAAGAACAATCAAATAAACACTGGATTTAAGGCAGAAATGTTAACAGAAGTCCCAGGACCCTGAGCCCTTCTGTTAAGGGAAACACAGCACTAGAAACTTGTCACAGTAATCTGATAAATGGGTGGGGCAGGCCAGGTAACTTAGAGGTGCCCTAGAGGTTCAATTTTAGCTTTAACTGGATCTCGATAATGTCTGGCTCCAGCTAAGGCCTAGTTATCAGCTCAAACATTTTCCAAAACAGTCTAGGTTTCCTGGGGCAGATGGTTGTGGTGGTTCATTTGTTTACCCATGGCAAGCTCTAGCGTGTGGAGAGGGCCATACTGTTCCCGCATAAGGTGTCTCTGGGGCTCTGACACACCTTCCCCTAGGACTTTCCAAGTCCCCTAGGACCAGGGCTGGACCAGCAGGAACTCCCAGCACTACCTATCTCTGACCAGTGTGTTGCGGAGCCCCTTGGGTGTGGGACGAAGCAGCCTTGCCCACTGCAGAACAGGGAATAGTACACATTTACTCCTTTACCACCCTAGGTATGGCCTGGGCCTTCAAAGCCAGTCTGGCAAGCTGCCAGGGCTGGGTGGGAACAGTGACTGACAGGCTAGATATTGGAAAGCTCCCATCATCAGCCCAGGAACTTTGTTTGGTTGCTATGGTGACCTTCACCACAAAGGTCTGACTAAAGCACAAGGAATCTGTTACCTAAAACCATAGCCTGACATCACCCATGGATTCAGGAAGGACGCTTATCAGTGGCCCGTTACTCTTGACCCCACATCGCTGCCCCTCCCTGGACAGGCTTCTCAGCTGCCTCCCCCACCCCAAGTAAGCCAGGGCCAGCAACGATATCTCTTGCTTAAGGGCCTTCTCATATTCCATACAGAGAAACTGCTGTCCCCTGGGGCCCGCTGTAGGCTTCAGCCTCCTGGCTGGCTGACGAGGGACAGCCTGGCCAGCACATGTGCCCATGGCTTAGTGGGAAGCCCATAGGATTTCATGAAGCTGCCCGGGGGTGTCCAGTTCCCACTGTGCCAGGTTCACACTGTCCCCGAGGGGCCATCAGTTTCTGCCTCATCACGTTCTGCCTTTTTAAACTTGAACTCCACCAGCTAAAGGTCATCGCACAGCATGGAAATCTGCTTTTACTTCCCAATCCCTGAATCTGAAGGATTTTCAAAAGCTCGACTCCATGAAAGCTGGGTGCTCTGGGTACCTAGACGGCGCCCGTGGGAGGATGGTGATCTCTGGTACAGCTGAGGAACTCAAAACAATCTCTTTAGAACTGCTTCCTCCTCCACTCAGGCCCAGCTTGGCCCACACTTCTGACCTCCAACCCCTGGACCGGCACATGTAGAACTGCGGCCCTTGGGACCCCGGTGCCAGTCTGACCCTCTCTGTGACATCTTCACCACTCCACACTGCTGCTTTAGACATGGCTCTCTATTGGCTTAACGACCTTCTTCAGTGTGAGTCTCAAAGAAGCAGAGGCAGAGGAGCCAGGGCAGATGTCTCTTTTCAAGTAGGAAGTCTCTCACGGGGATAAGCACATGTGGAAGGGGGTCCATGAATCTCCCACTTTTGCACTGCAAACTGCCACCTTCTTTCCTCCTGGTGGCAGTCTGTCTGTTCCACGGTCGGCCTCAGCAAGGAGGAGAAACTTCTAAAAGGCCTCATTCATCACACTTCATGGGGACAGTGAAATTAAGAAAGAGGAAGTTTGGTTTGTGTTGTTTTGTCGAGCAATATTTACTGGACCAGTTGGTTAATTAACTGCCTTGGCAATAGCTGGAGCCAAACGAGGCTTGTTCCCAGTGCAGGGAGCAGCTGGAGAAGCAGGACACAGTGTTAATCGAAGAGCAATGACATTTCCAGTGATCCCTGACCTGTAATGGACTCAATGACATTTCCTGCTAATCCATGGGTTTCTGTACTCCCGGGTTTCATCTGCGTGGAACAGTACTGACTTAACTGCAGTGACATGTTCATGACCTATGGTCACTCAACCAAGCTGGCAGGAAGATGGATTCCTCAGCCTCCACCCATCTATATGTATATGATATATATGTGTATATGATACACTTAGGCATATGTATCTACACATTTGTTTTTTGCTTAAAATAAGAGATTTATTCTTTAAATTCTGTGGGTCATAAGTTCCTATATTTTCTCCAGTTTCATAGCCTTTTAGGTTCAAATCAAAACAGAGATCCTGCACACCAGGAGGTGATGGGCTTTGTGGTGGCTCATGATAAGACACTGCTTCTCCGCTGCTGACACCTGGATGTACAGGTAGAGGAAAGTGAAGCACTATTGCTGGTGGGATACACTTGTTTCCAAGTTGTCTACAGCACAACATTGCAGTGACAGAAAACAAAAGGGTGAGAGAGGCCCTAGCCCCTAGGGCTCCTGAAACCCCA